>NC_083586.1:11105000-11130000 GCF_027579695.1 Neoarius graeffei
TATAAATATATAATTACAAAAATATATATATACTTTATACCATATATACACTTCATAAATATCTATATAAATCTCTCTGTTTGTGCCATGCCCCAAAGGGCCTAGACGAACCCAAACGTCCAATCTATAATTTTTCCTCGTATGCGAGCAGTGTCCCAGACTGTTCTCGGTGTTGCTTTTGGAAAATTGTCCAGGAAAGTTTTACGTTGTCTGCCCCTTGCGCGTTTTCCCGTGATTTTCCCCGAAAGGGCAAGGTCCTCCAATTGTTGTTTTCGAATCACGTGGCCGACGAAACTGGTCTGTCGGCGTTCGATCATACGTAGAAGCTGCTGTTCTTGCTGGATCCTGTTGAGTACCTCGTCGTTGGTGACTCGATCGATATAGGAGATTCTCAACATGCGTCTGTAGAGCCACATTTCTGTAGCCTCAATGTTACGCCGGGTTTCGGCAGTGAAAGTCCATGCCTCGCAGCCATACAAAAGTACTGACCAAACATAGCATTTAAGAAGATGAACTCTGGTTAGCACTGAAAGTGAGCGATCTGCGAGGATTGGCCGTAGGCGATCGAACGAATCCTTCGCTAGAGTGATACGCCGACGGATTTCCTTCTTGCTTCTACCATCCGAGGTGACTAGAGCACCGAGGTAAATGAATTGGGAGACTTGTTCAATCGGGACAGTGCCGTATTTGAGTGAGCAGACCGGTTCTGGTGTTGACTTTGAGATGACCATGGTTTTTGTCTTTTTGGCATTGATCGAGAGCCCAAAACGCTCGCTTTCTTCAGCTAGCTTGTCGAAGAGTTGTTGGAGACCTTCTTGTGATGTAGCCAAGAGGATCGTATCGTCAGCGTATCTGATGTTGTTGATTTTGATGCCGTTGATGATGATACCCTCTGGCATATCTTCTAAAGAGCACAGTATCATTTCACTGTACAGGTTAAACAAATTAGGTGAGCCAACACAGCCCTGCCTGACTCCACGTTTTACCTCGAACTCCTCTGTGACACCTCCTGGAAGGCGAACTGCTGCAGTTTGTTTTTGATACAGGTTCCGGAGAATCCTCATATCTTTGTCGTCTATTCCGATGTTCACAAGCATTCTAAAGAGTTCGTTGTGTCGAACTTTGTCAAATGCTTTGGAATAATCGATAAAGGCTTTGTAGATGTCTTGTTGATGTTGAATTGACCTTTCATTGAGCATTTTGATGACGAAGATTGCGTTACGTGTGCCACGGTCTTTCATGAAGCCGTATTGACATTCGGGAATTTCTGGGAGTAGTTTACGTCGCACCCTTTGAAAGATGATTTTGAGCAGGATTTTCAAGATTTGGCTCATCAGGCTTATCGTGCGGTGGTTCGAGCACTCCAGTGTACCAGCTTTTTTCGGCAGTGCTATGAAGGTTGACAGCAGCATGTCCTTTGGGAACTCGCCAGTCTCATAGATCTGGTTGCAAAGTTCCCAGAGCATGCTGATTCCTTCTTCGTCTAAGGCCAAGAGCATCTCGACGTAGACGTCATCCGGGCCTGGTGATTTATTGAGTTTCATCTGCTTGAGTGCCCAACGCACTTCGTCTATGAGGACTGATGGGCCAGTCTGCACGGAGACCATGGCGTCTTCCTCAGGATCTGCGTCATCATCAAAAAGGCCCTTGACATACTCGACCCAACGTGCAGCAACCTCTGCATGTTCATGAAGGACGGATCCGTCAGCAGCCTTAATGCACTTAGACACTGGTGATGAACATTTTCCCGCAATCTCATTGACCTTCTTGTACATCTCCTTTGGGCTCAGACTCAGACGTTCAACTTCTTGGCACTTTTTCCCAAGCCATTCTTCTTTTGCAATTTTGCACTTCTTTCTGATCTTCCTGTGGACTAGTTCATATTGCATAGGATCTTTTTGCTTCAAGAGCCTTCTTTCCTCCATTAGATCTTTAATTTCAGTCGTCATCCATTGCGATGACCTCGGTTTTACTTGCTCTGTCGGGACATGTCGTTCTGCGGCCTCGTTGATGGATTTCACAAGGTTTTCAAACCAAGTGTGGACGCTCTCGTGATGCGCAATGACGTTATCTAAGACTCCTTGTTTGAACTGTTGTTTGATGTTTGGGGTGTCCACCAATGTTTGCAGCATGAACTTCTTCCTTCTCACTGGTACTGGAACTCGTTTCAGAGACAGCTTAATTTTCGCAATGACTGGGTTGTGGTCTGACTTCACGTCAGCACCAGGGTATGCTTGAGAGTGCTTGACTGCTTGTCGGAATCGTTCCTTGATTAAAATATAATCGATCTGGTTCCGAGCTCGATCGCCAGCTTGTACCCATGTGTATCGACGTCTTGGGTGCACATTGAACCAGGTGTTCGTGATGACCATACGGTTTTCGATGCACCAATCAACCAATCTGTCACCTCTCTCATTCCTTTCCCTGAGTCCGAATGGTCCTGCTGTCTTTCCTGTTCGTTCTTCTCCGACCTTTGCGTTCCAGTCTCCCATAACTATTGTAACCTCCTGCGACTTGCAGCATTTTATGAGATCATCAAGGGAGCCATAGAATTCATCAGTGTCTTTTTCATCAGCATCCGCAGTTGGAGCATAGACTACAATGACATTGACGTTGAAAGCACTAGCTCTCAATTTGACTAGTAGCATATGGTCTGACTTTGGGTAGAAGGAAAGCACCGACTTAGAGAAGTTGGAGTCGAGAACTAAGCCGACGCCATGTTCGTGTTTTGTTCCGCCTGAATAGAAGACTCGATGGTTCTCTTTGACAAAATCTCCTGCCCCAGGCCATCGCACCTCGCAGAGGCCTAAGCACTGAATCTTCATCCTGGCCATTTCTTGAAGGACATTGTCCAATTTCCCTGCTTGGTAAAGTGTTTGTACGTTCCACGTAGCGAACTTCGATCGATCGGACCGGAATCTTTTGGCCGTTCTTTTTGTTGTACGGTCAAAGTAAGTGATGTTCTTTGACGTTTGGGGGACAGTGGTGTTGGTCCCAGTCTCTGGATGACGGTCACGGGGTCCCTGAGACCTCGAACTCCCGTTACCGGGCGCGGCACTCATGCAAACTTCACATCGAGTTCCGTTGATGCCGTTATCTTCTTTCCTTTCCTTTTGTGCTTTCATGTTTGGTTTGGGTTTACTGGGCAGGTTTGTGATCGCGTTGTTCTGCGGAGCGGAGTAGGCTGCCCGTGAATGTCTTTCCCCGCTCGGTGGTCGCCCTTGAGACATTTGCCAGCCGAACTGTTACCGCCCTGCACCACGCAGAGGTTGTCTCATCGGACTTGACATCCGAAACAGATGCCCTTCGCAGGGCCTATATAAATATATAATTACAATTACTATACAAATATATATACTATATAAATATATAATTACAAAAATAAATATCTACTACATACCTATCCCTGTAAATATGAAGATATCTATCCCCATAAATAAATATATACCATATACTAAGTTAGTTCTAATATAACAATCAACCCTATTCTATTTATCCCTCATCATCCTCCATTAACATACTTCCTCTTCAATATACTTGTTTAAAAATATTTTTTGTACCTTTTTTTAAACAGATTTATATTTGCACTTTGTTTTATTTCTGTCTCCAGTCTGTTCCATAAAGTCACCCCACAGCTCGATACGCACATGCTTTTCATATTTGTTCTAACCTTTGGTTTTTTTTTTTAAATTTAGGTCTTCCCTTAGATTATATCCCCCCTCTCTCTCACTAAACATTCCTTGTATATTTTTCGGCAATAGATTATTTCTTGCTTTGTACATTATTTGTGCTGTTCTGAATTTGACCAGATCCATAAATTTCAACATGTGTGATTTTATGAATAGTGAGTTTGTGTGTTCTCTGTATCCTGTTTTGTTTATTGTCCTTATTGCTCTTTTCTGTATTGTACATATCGGCTGCAGAGTGGTTTTGTAGGTGTTTCCCCAGACTTCGACACAATAAGTCAGATATGGCAAAAATAATGAGTAATATAGAGTATGCAAAGATTTACAATCAAGAATATATTTTGTTTTCCACAGAATTGCTGAGCACTTTGCCAGTTTTGCTCGTACATATCCTACATGAGGTTTCCATCTTATTACATGTTATCTTATTACAATGGCACCCGTCAAGGGAAGGGATATATTAGGCAGCAAGAGAACAGTCAGTCCTTGAAGTTGATGTGTTGGAAGCAGGAAAAATGGGCAAGCATAAGGATCTGAATGATTCTGACAAGCGCCAAATTGTGATGACTAGATGACTGGGTCTGAGCATTTCCAAAATGGCACATCTTGTGGGTTATTCCCAGTATGCAGTGGTTACTGCCTACCAAAAGTGGTCCAAGGAAGGACAACTGGTGAACTGGCAACAGGGTCATGGATGTCGAAGGCTAATGGATTCGCATGGGGCACAAAGGCTAGCCCATATGGTCCAAGCCCACAGGAGAGCTAATGTAGCACAAACTACTGAAAAATTTAATGCTGACACCTTTCTGTTTTAGCCAGCATTAACTTTTTCAGCAGTTTGTGCTACAGTAGCTCTTCTGTGGGATTGGACCATATGGGCTAGCCTTCGTGCCCCCTGTGAATCAATAAGCCTTTTGTAACAGTGTGCATTTTGTATAGACTACATTTACTCTAGTATTTATAATTACACAAATATGTTTTTATTTGAACACACCATGCATGTACATACAGTATTTTCTTCTTTTTCTTCTAGGTGCCTATGGAGCTTCCTGCCCCCTCCTTCTACCCCCCTCTAATATTTCCTTTTTCCTTATTCATATTGCCCCGACCCCTTCACCTCTTCCCTGTCTCTGTCACCCTGGGGAAGAGGTGTGTTTTCTGTCTGAGTCACTTTTCTTCATCTTATAACTATCTCCTTTCTGTACTGCCATCCACTACTTTTATAACTATGATTCTGTTATTTCTTTTTGTACACCCCCCTTAATGTATTGTAGTGATATCTTGTCTGTTTTCATGTATTTTGTTGTTCCTTCGTTACATGGTGTAACATAAGCATGTGACTAATTAACTAGCCTACCTACTTACTGTGTAATTACACTGGTTAGCGATTAGCAATCGCGATTATTTAGTGTTTTCTTTTTTACTCTTTATAGGAGTTGGGGAAGGAGCTCACCCATGCTGTGTGTGTCATTATTTTCGATTGTTTTGTTAATTTTATCGTCTATAAATTACTGTTGTGACCTTTAGAATGTTAGCTAATTTTTCTTATGCTAGGTCCCACTAGCATGAATGCTAATGGAGTTAGCTAGATTAGCTAGCTAACTCCCACTGTATTTGAATGGGAGGCTAGGCTATCCCTGGACATTTATTTAGCTTTGGTTGCTCCCTAAAGTGTTGCAAATTATCTGGGAAGCCTATAATGTATTTGTTTGGGTTTATTTTACTTTATACTGTGTAAATATAGTGCTTGGGTTCTGCCCTGTCTCTGTCACCCTGGGGAAGAGGAGTTGGGGAAGGAGCTCACCCATGCTGTGTGTGTACATGTTGGTTTTGCAGTAAAGTACGTGAAAGGAATCAGCTGTGTCGGCGTCACTTTTTATACCCACCCCGGACCAATCACAACGCAGAGCAATAAACGACCGGTTGCACTTTGACACCTACTTTTGGTAGGTACTAATTGACTGTTCTCTTGCTGCCTAATGTATCCCACCCCTTAACAGGTGCCACTGGAATGAGATAATCAGTGGTATTCACTTCACCTGTTGGTGGTTTTAATGTTATGGTTGATTGGTGTACAGTATGTGTTTTACACACACGTGTGTGTGTGTGTAAAATATCTCATCTCATCTCATTATCTGTAGCCGCTTTATCCTTCTACAGGGTCGCAGGCAAGCTGGAGCCTATCCCAGCTGACTACGGGCGAAAGGCGGGGTACACCCTGGACAAGTCGCCAGGTCATCACAGGGCTGACACATAGACACAGACAACCATTCACACTCACACCTACGGTCAATTTAGAGTCACCAGTTAACCTAACCTGCATGTCTTTGGACTGTGGGGGAAACCGGAGCACCCAGAGGAAACCCACGCGGACACGGGGAGAACATGCAAACTCCACACAGAAAGGCCCTTGCCGGCCCCGGGGCTCGAACCCAGGACCTTCTTGCTGTGAGGCGACAGCGCTAACCACTACACCACCGTGCCGCCCTGTGTAAAATATCAATATTAAAAATATTAATATATGTCTATGTATCTATGTATGTTTTGTTTGTGTGTGTAAGTACAGTTTTGTCATGTGATTTATTTCAAAACAGGGCATAGTTTTATTTTACACTGTCTCCCTTCACCAGAGACAAAAGTCCCAGTTTCTTTCTGGCTCAAGGACAAAGGGACATCTTCATTTCTCATTGTTATATGATTTTTTTCTTTTTTTTCCATCCTGCTACCTTTAAAGTGTGCATTGACCTCCATCTTCCTGCTTCGTTTCTGCTGAGGATATAAAAAATATCTTCAGGTTGAGGATAATTGAGAGGTGTGAAACAGCAGTTTAACTTTGTGTTTGTATTGAAGAGGTGTGAGTTATTAATATTAATGATGCAGGATGAAAATTAATGAGGCACTCATACTCATAGACGTCCTCCTGTTTTTCTTTACAATAATGATTTAGCATCTTATGAGTAAAAAAAATAAAGAGTTAACATTCATTTATGCAATCAGGATGTTGTCTGGTAATAAAATAAATAAATAAATAAATAAATAAATAAGGGGCAGTGGTGTCTCAACAGTTAAGGCTCTGGGTTACTGATCTGAAGGTTATAGTTCAAGCTGCCACTGTTGGGCCCTTGAGCAAGACCCTTCACCGTCTCTGCTCCAGGAGCATCATCATGTACCCCATTATTGTACATCACTCTGGATAAGAGTGTCTGCTAAATTCCTGTAATGTAATTCTTATGGATATCTTATTAATATCCATAAGGTTGCATGAATATTAATAATGCCATTTCAGAAAATTGCTATTATAAACATTTTCTCAACATGCTATAAACAGCTTTACTCTCCATTTTGAAAACGAAACTGTGTCAGGTTGCAATGCCGACTGGGTAATTTTGTGCTGCTAAAACAGCAATGGGACAAGAGGAAGTGCTTAAAATAGCAAGGGAATTTGAACAACATGGTGAGATAAGGGCTCTAGATACTTGTCCCAGTTGTACTGAGGAATGATCCCAATACAGTCTCAGAAATGGTTATTATAGAGAAAGTCTTCAATAATACATGAAATATCAAAAAGCTGAAAAATTCTATCATCTCTGTAATGAGTTGGGTGAACAAGTCTGATATGACAGTTTGAATATTAATGAATGCACCACAATTATTAAAAAAAATTCTGATTAAAGTTCACTTTACAGTTTTTAAATGAATAATACCTAGGCTCCAGCTTGCCTGCGACCCTGTACAGGATAAGCAATTACAGATAATGGATGGATGGATGGATGAATAATACCTCAGATTCTTGTTCTTGGTTGACAAAAGTGAAGCCCGATCTGGTTTTCTAATGTTTTAGCTTATCCATCTCAATGTTCAGCATATTGTGCTTTCTGAGATGATTTTCTGCTCACCACACTTGTAAAGAGTGATTATTTAAAGTTACTGTGACCTTTCTGTAGGCTCAAACCAGTCTGGTCATTCTCATCTGACCTCTCTCATCAACAGGGCATTTCTGCCCACAGCACTGCCACTCACTGGATTTTTTTTTCTTTTTTCCACCATTCTGTGTAAATTCAGACTGCTGTGTGTGAAAAGCACAGGAGATCAATCAGAATCAGATCACAAAATTTTGGTGCGCAAAAGGAAAGGGTGCAAGTCTAAGCTGAACACCCATAATCTCCGATCCCTCAGACAGCACTGCATCAAGAATCGTCATTCATCTACAGCTGATAGAATCACATGGACTCCGGATTACTTTGGCAAACCTTTGTCAAGCTACAATACAGAGTTACATCCACAAACACCGGTTAAAACTTTACTGTGCAAAAAGGAAGCCTTATGTCAACTGTGTCCAGAAGCGTTGATGACTTCTCTGGGCTTGGAGGCATCTGGGATGGAACATCACACAGTGGAAATGTGTATTGTGGTTAGACATGTCAGTATTACAGGTCTTTTTTAGAAGAAATGGATATCCAAACCAAAGACAAAAAGGACCTGACAGAGTGTTACCAGCAACAAGTCCAAAAACCAGCATCTGTTATGATATGGGGTTGTGTCAGTGCCCTTGGCAAAGGTGACTTACACTTCTGTGATGGCAGCATTAATGCAAAAAAGTACATATAGATTTTGGAGCAACATATGCTGCCTTCAAGACAACATCTTTTCCAGATAAATTTTAACAAGACAATGTAAAACAACATTCTGCACACATTACAAAGGCATGGCTGTGGAAGAAGAGGGGGCCTGTTTGCTCTGTCCAGTGTGTGGCAATACAACGACCCCATAATATTGCACACATTCTTTTTTCCACCATTCTGTGTAAACTCAGACTGCTGTGTGTGAAAAGCACAGGAGATCAATCAGAATCAGATCACAATTCTGATTCTGAATTTAGGAATGGGACGTAATACCTAAATATCTTTTAAGTGTTGTGAGAGGGAATGGCAACATTATAAACTGATAAATGCTTTGCCATCCCAAAGTTTTTTTAAATGTGTTGCAAAAATCAAAATTTAAAAGTGTTTATTAAAAAAAATCATGAGGTAAAACATCAAATAATGTGCTGCTGTGTTGGTTTAAATTCAATACAGGTCAAAGATTAAAATAATTGCATACAGTTTTAATTTCAATTTCAAAATATCATCCCATCTTTTTCTGATTTGGGGATGTAGTACTCCAAAGCTTGTATTCATTTAATTTCATGAGGTTGAGTTGTATTTAGTTTCCTTTACTCCAACTCCTCGCTCACTGCACACTTGGCTACCTTGGCAGCTGTTTCTTATTGCCGCCCATCTGTTTAGGGTTTTGTTTGTGTGCTTTGCTGATCCCAAACTCATTACTTTTCCCTCCCCTGTTTCTATAGTCTATAGTTCTTGAAGCTAATGTGTATGTTCACATCCAACCTGCACTGGGTTTCACTGAGCCAAGAGGAAAATGCATAAAGCGGAAAAGGTTCTGTCCCAGTTAGTCCAGAGTCTTGTGGGGAACCTCACTCAAGAACCTTCACCTTTAATGAGCAACATACGGATGTTTAGTGTGTAATCCATCTTCTATCACTGAGGGTTTTGCAATCTCATGAAATCTTGCTTATACTGTGATGAATTGAGGAGAGTTCAAGCTTTTTTTATCCTCAATATCACTGGCTCATATTACATAGATTTTATTTCCAGTCCCCTCTATAAGTATTGGAACAGCAAGGCCATTTTTTAAAGTACTGAAGACACTGGCATTTGATGTCAGAACATAAACATGAGACAATTGATCAGAATTTCATCTCATCTCATCTCATTATCTGTAGCTGCTTTATCCTGTTCTACAGGGTCGCAGGCAAGCTGGAGCCTATCCCAGCTGACTACGGGCGAAAGGCGGGGTACACCCTGGACAAGTCGCCAGGTCATCACAGGGCTGACACATAGACACAGACAACCATTGACACTCACATTCACACCTACGGTCAATTTAGAGTCACCAGTTAACCTAACCTGCATGTCTTTGGACTGTGGGGGAAACCGGAGCACCCGGAGGAAACCCACGCGGACACGGGGAGAACATGCAAACTCCACACAGAAAGGCCCTTGCCGGCCATGGGGCTCGAATCCAGAACCTTCTTGCTGTGAGGCAACAGCGCTAACCACTACACCACCGTGCCGCCCTGATCAGAATTTGATTACATTTAATTAAGGCCATTAGGAGAGAGGTGAATGTGTTGAATACTATCCTTTTATAAGAGGAGTAAATCTTGGGTATGAACAAAAGATTCACTGATTCATACCCTGACCTGCTATATGAGGAAGGTGCAAATCTCAGTGATGAGTAAAAGATTTGTGAATCAAACACTGACCTGCTAAATAAAAGATGAATGAATCTAGGGCATGCCTGAAAGATTCACTGTTTCAAACACTGACTCACTGAACAAGAGCAAATCTTGGTCATGATAAAAAGGAATCACTGATTCAAACACTCATCTACAGAACAAGACCAGAGTGAATCTCATCCATGACTGAAAGATTCACTGATTCAAACACTGACTCACTGAATGAGGGAGAGCAGTAAATTTTGGACATGACCAAAATATTGACTGACTAATTGACTCAATGAGAAAGGAATGAATCTCAGTCATAACTGAAAGATTCACTGATTCAGACTTGGTGAATGAGAATGGAACAAATTTCAGATTCAAACACTGACCCACTGAACAACAGAAAAATGAAACTTGTTCATGACCAAATGATTCACTGATTCCAACACTGACTTTCTGAACAAAAGAGGATAAAATTTTGGTCATGACCAAAAGATTTATTGATACAAAAACTGACTCATTGTATGAGACAAAAGTGAATATTAGTACAAAAAGATTTGTTGACACTTGAACCAGATTCAGTATTCATGTCAATGAAAATATGACGTTCACACAAAAACAGAACATATCATGATGGTGCAGTGGTTAGCACTGTCACCTCACAGCAAGAAGGTTCTGCATTCGGGCTCTGTGGCCAACTGGGGAGTTTGCATGTTCTACTCATACCTGCATGGGTTTCCTCTGGGTGCGCCGGTTTCCACCCTCAGTTCAAAGACATGAAGATTAGTTCAAATGGCTACTCTAAATTGCCCATGGGTGTGTATGTGTGTGTGAGTGGCTGTCTGTCTCTGCAATGGATTGGCAGCCCATGTAGGATGTACCCTGCCTCTCGCCTGATGTTGGCTGGGACTGGATCCAGCTTCCCCATGACACATGATAGATAAGTAGGGTAGAAAATGAAGTCTCATGCAAAATACGGTATCAAGACCAAAATATTTAGTGATTCAAATATGGAATCAGTGAACAAGATAAACTTGGAGTGGATCTCAGAAATGAACAAAAGTCAGAGAGGTGCGAACCAGGTACAAAAGTCTCTCTCTCTCTGTCTCACACACACACACACACACATACTTCGACAGTTCAAATATGACCAAAAGATTCACAGAATGATCCACTGAATGACAGAAAGAATCACAGCTGAGTCTTTACCAACATATCTAAGGTAAATTTTGATGTCAAACTACCTCAATATTTAGCTTTAGCGGTATTTTCTCCTCAAGCTCGGGTCCATTACCAGAGGCCTGGGAGTTTGAGGGTCCTGCAGAGTATCTTAGCTGTTCCTAGGACTGCACTTTTCTGGACAGAGATCTCAGATGTTGTTCCTGGGATCTGTTGGAGCCACTTTCCCAGTTTGGGGGTCACTGCACCAAGGGTTCCTATCAGCACAGGAAGCACTGTTGTCTTCATCTTCGACATCATTTCTAGCTCTTAATTCAGCCCTTGATACTTCTCAAGTTCCTTTATCCTGATGTTATTCTCTCTCTCTCTCTCTCTCTCTCTCTCTCTATATATATATATATATATATATATATATATATATATATATCATATATATATGTATATACATATATACCATATATATATATATATATATATATATATATATATATATATATAAACACACTCGCCAGCTACTTTAATAGGATCTTGTTATTGATTCTAAGATTCCTGTTCTTGGCTGCAGGAGTGGAACACAATGTGATCTTCTGCTGTTGCATGCTGAGATGCTTTTCTGCTCACCACGGTTGTAAAAAGTGATTATATGAGTTTCTCTATTCTTCCTGGCAGCATGGTGGTGTAGTGATTAGTACTGTCACTTCACAGCAAGAAGGTTCTGGGTTCGAGCCCAATGGCTGGCAGGGGCCTTTCTGTGTAGAGTTTGTACAGTATGTTCTTCCCGTGTCTGCATGGGTTTCCTCTGTGCACTCCGGTTTCCCCCACAGTCCAAAGACATTCAGGTTAGACTAATTGGTGGCTCTAAATTGACCGTAGGTGTGAGTATGAATGGTTGCTTGTCTCTAAGTGTCAGCCCTGCAATGACCTGGCGATTTGTCCAGGGTGTACCCCGCCTCTCGCCTATAGTCAGCTGGGATAGGCTCCAGCTTGCCTGCGACCCTGCACAGGATAAGTGGTTATAGATAACGGATGGATGAATATCCTTCCTGGCAACTCGAACCAATCTGGTCATTTTCCTCTGATCAACAAGGTGTTTGTTTCTACCCACCGAACTGTCGCTCACTCAGTGTTTTTTTTTTTTCACACCATTCTTTGTAAACTCTAGAGAGCGTTGTGTATGAAAACACCAGGAGATTAGCAGTTTCTGAAATACTCAAACCAGTCCATCTTGCACCAACACCCATGCCACAGTGAAAGTCACAGAGATCATAATGTTTCCTATTCTGATGTTTGAAGTGAACATTAATTGAAGCTGCTGTCAAGAGACTGCCTGATTAGATAACTGCATAAAACAGCAGGTGGATGGTTGTTCCTAATAATGTGGTCGGTGTGTATATACACTACCATTCAAAAGTTTGGGGTCGCTTTGAAATTTCCTTATTTTTGAAAGAAAAGCACTGTTCTTTTCAATGAAGATCACTTTAAACTAATCAGAAATACACTCTATACATTGCTAATGTGGTAAATGACTATTCTAGCTGCAAATGTCTGGTTTTTGGTGCAATATCTACATAGGTGTATAGAGGCCTGTGGCAGCGGGGGCGTGGTCAAGTGCCGGTCTGTGACAGGAGGGCGGAGTTGGGGAAGGTAAGTGGCAGAATCGCTACACCTGAGTGTGATTAACCTATGTTTTGTGTGTGTTCTCCCCAGTAAACCGCGCCCTACTTAAGGAGGGAGAGTGAGAGCGGAGGGGAGTCATTGAGAGGAGACTACAGTCTGCGTGTGCGCGAGTCAGTCTCCGAGTGTTTGGGCTAAATGTTAGACTGAAAAGTTTGGCAATAAAAGCCATTTTGCATCCTGATCTCTGTCCTGCCGTCTTCTGTGCTCCACCCACACATTGAACCCGCTACAAGGCCCATTTCCAGCAACTATCACTCCAGTGTTCTAATGGTACAATGTGTTTGCTCATTGCCTCAGAAGGCTAATGGATGATTAGAAAACCCTTGTACAATCATGCTAGCACAGCTGAAAACAGTTTAGCTCTTTAGAGAAGCTATAAAACTGACCTTCCTTTGAGCAGATTGAGTTTCTGGAGCATCACATTTGTGGGGTCGATTAAATGCTCAAAATGGCCAGAAAAATGTCTTGACTATATTTTCTATTCATTTTACAACTTATGGTGGTAAATAAAAGTGTGACTTTTCATGGAAAACACAAAATTGTCTGGGTGACCCCAAACTTTTGAATGGTAGTGTGTGTGTATGTGTATATAACAGTGGATATAAAAAAGTGTACACACCCCATTAAAATGATTTTTTTTTACATCAGAAAAACCTATAAGATCATGATAAATAATTAAAAAAACTTTTCCCACCTTTAATGTGACCTATAATCTGTATAATTCCATTGAAAAACAAACAAATTTCTGAGGGGGAAAAACATAAAAAATATCCAATAAGCTGGTTGCATAAGTGTGCACACCCTTAATCTAATACTTTGCTGAAGCACCTTTTGATTTAGTTACAGCATTTAATCTTTTTGGGTTAAAGATCTATCAGCCTGCCACATCTAGATTTGGCAATATTTGCCCACTCTTCCTTACAAAAACACTCCAAATCTGTTAAATTGCGAGGGCATCTCTTGTGCACAGCCCTCTTCAGGTCACCCCATAGATTTTCAATTGGATTTAGGTCTGGGCTCTGGGTGGGCCATTCCAAAACTTTTTGGGGGTTATTGTCATGCTGAAAGATGAAATTTCTCTTCGTCTTCATCTTTCTAGCAGACACCTGAAGGTTTTGGGCGAAAATTGACTGGTATTTAGAACTGTTCATAATTCCCTCCAACTTGACTAAAGCCCCTGTTCCAGCTGAAAAAAAAAAGATGCTGCCACCACCATGCTTCACTGTGGGTATGGTGTTCTTTTGGTGATATGCACACTGCAAAAAATTGAAAACTGAATTTGAGGAGCAAATTACTTAATACAAGTGAAATTATCTTGCTGCATGGACATATATTTTTACTTGATAAGACATCTTAGAATAAGTTAGTTGCAATTTAGAAGTATGTTTAATATTCTCAGAATTCGTGTCTTGTATTCTTTTAAGGGGAAATGTTAGATTGTTTCAACTATTTTCAAGATATTTTCACTTGCTAAGACATCATTTTTTGCAGTACAGTGTTGTTTTTGCACCAAACATACCTTTTGGAATTGTGGCCAAAAAGTTCAACCTTGGTTTCATCAGACCAGAACACATTTTCCCACATGCTTTTGGGAGAGTTGATTTTTTTTTTTTTTGCAAAAATTAGCCAGGCCTGAGTGTTTTTTGACCCTACCTCATAGTCCAGACATATGGAGAATACGGGAGATTGTTGTCACATGTAGTACATAACCAGTACTTGCCAGAAATTCCAGCAGCTCCTTCAATGATGCTGTAGGCCTCTTGGCAACCTCCCTGACCAGTTTTTGTCTTGTCTTTTCATCAATTTTGGAAGGACATCCAGTTCTCAGTAAAATCACTGTTGTCCCATATTTTCTCCACTTCTTGATGACTGTCTTCACTGTGCTCCATGGTATATTTAATGCCGTGGAAAATTTTTTGAACCCTTCTCCTAACTGATACCTTTCAACAATGAGATCCCTTTGATGCTTTGTAAGCTCTCTGTGAACCATAGCTTTTGCTGGAGGATGCAACCAAGTAAATGTCTGAAGTTTATTTGGGGTTAATCAGAGTCATTTTATTTGATGGCAGGTGTGTATCCAAAAAGACTGAACGCTGTAATTAAATCAAAAGGTGCTTCAACAAAGTATTAGTTTAAGAGTGTGCATAATTATGCAACCAGCTTATTGTACGTTTTTTTAATGCCCCCCCACAGATTTGTTTGTTTTTCAATTTGTCAGGTATGTGAGGGAGGTGGATGTATGTGCAGAATTAATCAGTTTAATAAGGTGATTATATATATACACATACATACACACACACACACACACACACACACAGTTAGGTCCATAAATATTTGGACAGAGACAACATTTTTCTAATTTTGATTCCGTAAATTACCACAATGAATTTTGAACAAAACAATTCAGATGCAGTTGAAGTTCAGACTTTCAGCTTTAATTCAGTGGGTTGAACAAAATGATTGCATAAAAACGTGAGGAACTAAAGCATTTTTTAAACACAATCCCTTCATTTCAGGGGCTCAAAAGTAATTGGATAAATTAAATAATTGTAAATAAAATGTTCATTTCTAATACTTGGTTGTAAACCCTTTGTTGACAATGACTGCCTGAAGTCTTGAACTCATAGACATCACCAGCCACTGTGTTTCCTCCTTTTTAATGCTCTGCCAGGCCTTTACTGCAGCGGTTTTCAGCTGCTGTTTGTTTGTGGGCCTTTCTGTCTGAAGTTTAGTCTTTAACAAGTGAAATGCATGCTCAATTGGGTTGAAATCAGGTGACTGACTTGGCCATTCAAGAATATTCCACTTCTTTGCTTTAATAAACTCCTAGGTTGCTTTGGCTTTATGTTCTGGGTCATTGTCCATCTGTATTATGAAATGCCAACCAATCAATCAGTTTGGCTGGATTTGGCTGGATTTGAGCACACAGTATGTCTCTGAATACCTCAGAATTCATCCGGCTGCTTCTGTCCTGTGTCACATCATCAGTAAACACTAGTGACCCAGTGCCACTGGCAGCCATGCATGCCCAAGCCATCACACTGCATCCGCCATGTTTTACAGATGATGTGGTATGCTTTGGATCATGAGCTGTACCACGCCTTCACCATACTTGTTTCTTTCCATCATTCTGGTAGAGGTTGATCTTGGTTTCATCTGTCCAAAGAATGTTCTTCCAGAACTGTGCTGGCTTGTTTAGATGTTTTTTAGCAAAGTCCAATCTAGCCTTTTTATTCTTGAGGCTTATGAGTGGCTTGCACTGTGCAGTGAACCCTCTGTATTTACTTTCATGCAGTCTTCTCTTTATGGTAGATTTGGATATTGATACGCCTACCTCCTGGAGAGAGTGTTGTTCAGTTGGTTGGCTGTAGTGAAGGGGTTTCTCTTCACCATGGAAATTATTCTGGATCATCCACCACTGTTGACTTCTGTGGGTGTCCAGGTTTTTTTTGCATTGATGAGTTCACCAGTGCTTTCTTTCTTTCTCAGGATGTACCAAACTGTAGATTTTGCCACTCCTAATATTGTAGCAATTTCTCGGATGTTTTTTTTTTTCTGTTTTCGCAGCTTAAGGATGGCTTGTTTCACCTGCGTGGAGAGCTCCTTTGACCGCATGTTTTCTTCACAGCAAAATCTTCCAAATGCAAGCACCACACCTCAAATCAACTCCAGGCCTTTTATCTGCTTAATTGAGAATGACATAACGAAGGAATTGCCCACACCTGCCCATGAAATAGCCTTTGAGTCAATTGTCCAATTACTTTTGGTCCCTTTAAAAACAGGGTGGCACATGTTAAGGAGCTGAAAAACTCTTAAACCCTTCATCCAATTTTAATGTGGATACCCTCAAATGAAAGCTGAAAGTCTGGACTTTATGTCCATTATATAACTATAACTTGAATATGTTTCAGTAAACAGGTAAAAAACAAAACAAAATTTGTGTCAGTGTCCAAATATATATGGACCTAACTGTGTATATATATATATATATATATACACACACACACACACACACACACACACACAAAACCCCGATTCCAAAAAAAGTTGGGACAAAGTACAAATTGTAAATAAAAACGGAATGAAATAATTTACAAATCTCAAAAACTGATATTGTATTCACAATAGAACATAGACAACATATCAAATGTCGAAAGTGAGACATTTTGAAATTTCATGCCAAATATTGGCTCATTTGAAATTTCATGACAGCAACACATCTCAAAAAAGTTGGGACAGGGGCAATAAGAGGCTGGGAAAATTAAAAGGTATACAAAAAAGGAACAGCTGGAGGACCAAATTGCAACTCATTAGGTCAATTGGCAATAGGTCATTAACATGACTGGGTATAAAAAGAGCATCTTGGAGTGGCAGTGGCTCTCAGAAGTAAAGATGGGAAGAGGATCACCAATTCCCCTAATTCTGTGCCGACAAATAGTGGAGCAATATCAGAAAGGAGTTCGACAGTGTAAAATTGCAAAGAGTTTGAACATATCATCATCTACAGTGCATAATATCATCAAAAGATTCAGAGAATCTGGAAGAATCTCTGTGCGTAAGGGTCAAGGCCGGAAAACCATACTGGGTGCCTGTGATCTTCGGGCCCTTAGACGGCGCTGCATCACATACAGGCATGCTTCTGGATTGGAAATCACAATATGGGCTCAGGAATATTTCCAGAGAACATTATCTGTGAACACAATTCACCGTGCCATCCGCCATTGCCAGCTAAAACTCTATAGTTCAAAGAAGAAGCCGTATCTAAACATGATCCAGAAGCGCAGACATCTTCTCTGGGCCAAGGCTCATTTAAAATGGACTGTGGCAAAGTGGAAAACTGTTCTGTGGTCAGACGAATCAAAATTTGAAGTTCTTTATGGAAATCAGGGACGCTGTGTCATTCGGACTAAAGAGGAAAAGGACGACCCAAGTTGTTATCAGCGCTCACTTCAGAAGCCTGCATCTCTGATGGTATGGGGTTGCATTAGTGCGTGTGGCATGGGCAGCTTACACATCTAGAAAGACACCATCAATGCTGAAAGGTATATCCAGGTTCTAGAGCAACATATGCTCCCATCCAGATGACATCTCTTTCAGGGAAGACCTTGCATTTTCCAACATGACAATGCCAAACCACATACTGCATCAATTACAGCATCATGGCTGCATAGAAGAAGGGTCCGGGTACTGAACTGGCCAGCCTGCAGTCCAGATCTTTCACCCATAGAAAACATTTGGTGCATCATAAAACAGAAGATACGACAAAAAAGACCTAAGACAGTTGAGCAACTAGAATCCTACATTAGACAAGAATGGGTTAACATTCCTATCCCTAAACTTGGAGTCCCCAGATGTTTACAGACTGTTGTAAAGAGAAAAGGGGATGTCTCACAGTGGTAAACATGGCCTTGTCCCAACTTTTTTGAGATATGTGTTGTTGTCATGAAATTTAAAATCACCTAATTTTTCTCTTTAAATGATACATTTTCTCAGTTTAAACATTTGATATGTCATCTATGTTCTATTCTGAATAAAATATGGAATTTTGAAACTTCCACATCATTGCATTCCGTTTTCATTTACAATCTGTATTTTGTCCCAACTTTTTTGGAATCGGGGTTGTGTATATATATATATATACACACACACACACACACACACACACATACATATACACACACACACACACACACACACACACATATATACACACACACATATATACACACACACATATATACACACACACATATATACACACACACACACACACACACACACACTAACAATATACACAGGCAAACAATCCAAAATGGCTGGCTAGATCAAAAATGTGATAACAGGCAAAAGGGTCGGGTGAGGAGTAAACAGGATATCATAGGCAAAGTGAGAATGGAAACAAGAAACAGGCACAGGAATCAAGAAACTAGGAAATCAAGAACACAGGTACAAAGGCTTGGTAATGCATACTGGCGTATCGAAAATACTTCGCCCTGAATGTGCATCAGCACAGTCCTTAAGTAGGAGATATGCAGAACCATGGCCTCACTTTTTGTTTATAACAAAATGCCTTGAGACCTCAAAAATGGCATAGGAATAGTTTTAAGCATTAAAAATAAATCTAATATTGTAATTTTTATTATTAAAATGGTCGTGGTTTGAGTGAATGACCTTGACATCTGTGACATCACAGCAGGAAGGCTATTGGTCTCATTGCCATTTTTGCTATACTAAAACACAGAGCTAATGTAACTGCAACTACGCTCCTCCATTCTGAGCTCATTTGTCACCATGCCACATAGATGTGTTGCTGGCGGATGCAGCAACACGACAGAAGGTGGATTTATGTTGCATTCATGGCCCAAGAATGTTCAAACTGCAAAGACTTGGACATATTTTGGGAGAAATTCATGGGCACATTTTTATTGATGACTCATACGAAATCTCTGATCTGTTGAGGAATGTTGGCTATAAGCCCATTTTGAAAGAGGGTGCAGTACTCACAATTAAAGGAAAAGAAAACTACAAGAAAAGGAAAGTAAGTTCAGTTGCACCAGTTCTCTCTGAGTGTGAGCCGAGCAGTCATGGTGGAGTGCTCACTATGGAGAAAATGGAGAATGAGTGGCCCAGTCATCAGATTTCTCCGCTGGATATGCTTCCCCCCCTGCTGGATATGCTTGCCTCAGCAGCAATATGTCAGGAGTGGCAAGCTGAGGTGAAGTGAGGACCCAAGAGCAGACTCAGAAAACAGGCAGTGTAAAGAGAAAACTTCTCTAATGAAGATGGCAGAAAGGCAAAAGGTACAGTAGGGCTCAGGCAAAAATTGGTAGTCAAAAAACAGGCCAGGAGGTCAAAAACACAGAGGAGCAGGTAGACATGATCAGGGACAAAAAACAGGACAGAAAAACCTTCACAAAAACTGATGAACACAGGGACAAGGGAAATCGAGGCAGAGGTAGCAAAAGACACAATTCAAAAGAACAGGCAGGCAAAAACAGACAAAAAACTGGACAGAAAAACAAGGAGAAATTCAGGCAGGGGGAATCAAAAAGACACAATACCAATGAGCTGTAGCGAGGTGAGGAAAGTCTACAAGAGGCAGTCTGGCAAATGGAGTAGCTCCAAACAGTTCTTAAAAAGCCCTGGCTGATGGGAGAGGAGTGGTAGCAGGTGTGGGAGTGCTGCTTCAGGAAATGGCCTTCAGCAAGGCAGGACTAAATTCCTGTCCTGGAGCCGGCGTGGAAGTCCCACAGTCTAAGGCATGGATGGACTGGACCGGACTGTGACAGTACCCCCCCCCCCCCCTTCAACGGGCGCCTCCAGGTGCCTTAGAAAGTGCCTCAGTGTGTTGCTGGTGGAAGTCCGTAATGAGGGTGGGATCCATGAACCCAAATCCTCTCCTCAGGACCATACCCCTCCCAATCAACCAGGTACTGGAGTCCTCTGCCTTGGCATCATACCTTCAGCACATCCAGGGCTATGTGTGACCAGGGCCGGTGGGGAACAGGAAGGGGTCTCAGCAGGCCAGCAGGGAGTCTGTTGCCAGTCTTGTTCTTGGTGCAGATGTCGCAAGCTGCCACAAACCTCTGGACATCCTCCTTGATGGATGGCCACCAAAAACATTGTCGGATGAGTGCCAGAGTCCAGGCTGCTCCTGGGTGGCATGCCATTCTGGAGCCATGACTCCACTGCAACACCTGTGCCCGCACAGAAACAGGAACAAAAAGATGGTTAGGAGGTGCATTGCTGGGCCCTGGGTCCTGCTCATGGGCCTTCTGAACCAGGGTTTCCACCTCTAACAGAGCAGCCCCCATCAGGCATCATGGAGGAAGGATGGTCTCAGGGGAGGTTGATTCCTCCTGGAGGGGAGAAAACATTCTGGACAAGGCATCGGGCTTACCATTCTTAGAGCCTCGGTTGAAGGAAAGTGTGAACTTGAAGTGAGAAAAGAAGAGAGACCATTGGGCCTGACAAGAATTGAGATGCTTGGCAGTCCTGAGGTATTCAAGGTTCTTGTGATCTATCCATATGATGAAGGGAAGGTCTGACCCCTCCAACCAATGTCTCCATTCTTCCAAGGCCAGTTTAATGGCCAACAGCTCCCTATTGCCAACATCATAGTTTCTCTCAGAGGGGGAAAGCTGATGAGAGAAGAAGGAGCAAGGATGAAGCTTGTTGTCACTCGCTGAACTTTGGGACAATATGGTCCCAACCCCTGACTCCGAAGCATAGACCTCAACCAAAAACTGCTGGGACAGATCTGGAATGGGGAGTATAGGTGCTGATGTGAACCTTCGTTTGAACTCGGAGAATACCTTCTCGGCCCCTTCCTCCCAGCTGAAAAGGACCTTGGTTGAAGTTAGAGCTGTGAGAGGCCCAGCCACCATACTAAAGTTCCTGATGAATCGCCTGTAGAAATTTGCAAACCCAAGAAACCGCTGGAGTCCTCACCAAGAGGACGGGGTGGGCCAGTCAACAACTGCCTTGAGTTTCAGGGGGTCCATCTGAATCTGTGTGGGAGATAATGAAACCCAGGAAGGAGACAGAACTTCTATGGAACTCACATTTCTTGGCCTTAAAGAGTTTATTTTCCAGGAGTCACTGAAGGACCTGCTTGACATGGATGTGGTGTTCATCAAGAGAGCAGGGAAAAAAAATCAATATATCATCCAGATAAACAAAAACAAAAATGTTAAGGTAGTCCCTCAGGACATCATTAATAAGGGCCTGGAAAACCACAGGAGTGTTAGTCAGGCCGAATGGAACCACGAGATATTCGTAGTGGCCCATAGGGGTGTTAAACACAGTCTTCCATTTGTCCCCTTCCCTGATCCTCACGAGGTGGTAAGCATTACACAGGTCTAGCTTGGTGAATATCTGGGCTCCCTAGAGTAACTCAAACGCTGTAGACATGAGAGGTAGGGGATAACGGTTCTTGATGGTGATGTCATTTAGCCCACAGTAATCAATGCAAGGGCACAAGGATTTGTCCTTCTTCTCCACAAAAAAAGAATCCTGCCCCTGCAGGAGAAGAGGAGGGATGGATAATTCCAGCTGCTAAGGACTCGGTGATGTATTTATCCATGGCTTGCCTTTCAGAAGGAGAGACAGAGTAAAGTCACCCCTTAGGTGGTGCAGTCCCAGGGAGAAGGTTAATTCCACACTCATAGGGCCTATGGGGAGGAAGGGAAACAGCTTGAGACTTGCTGAACACAGGTTTTAAGTCATTATACTTGGGAGGCATATTAGAGAGGTCAGGATATTCACCAATGGTGGGCTGGAGCAGCCTGGCATGAGGGAGGGCAGGTCTCAGGCATGACGATAAATAGAATTGACTCCATCTTAAAATGGTGTAGTTAGTCCAGTTGACATGGGGGTTATGTAGGGCCCCTAAACTCAGTGGTGGGCTCTTCCTTTTAAAGGGCAAGATTGGCAGAAGTGCCCCAGCTGTCCGCAATAAAAACATGCCTTCATATCCCGATGGCACTGTCATTCCTCAGGTGAAATATGGACTTGGTCTAACTGCATTGGCTCAGTGGAAGGAATGGAAGGCTGAGGGGGAGCAAGACTAGTCCAAGTTCTCTCTTTCACCTACTGTCTGATCTGGGAGTCAATATGACTGGCGAGGTCCATGAAACTGGGGAGCTCTGGTGGCAGTTCTCGTGAGACCAGCTCATCCTTGATGGAGTCTGACAGCCTGTTCAAAAATGCATCAAACAAGGCACTCATTCCAGCCACAAGATGCCGCCAAAGTGCAAAACTCAATCGCATAGTCAAAAGCGAGCCGGGCACCCTGCCACAGCCCCATGATTTCTCTTACTGCCTCTCTGCCAGACAGAGAGCGATCAAAGGTTCACCTCATCTCCTCTGTGAAATCCTTGAAGCTGGCACAGCATGGTGCATTGGCGTCCCACTTAGCTGTTCCCCACTCCCTAGCTTTGCCAGTGAGGAAAGTGATGGTGTAGGCCACTCGGGAATGCTCTGTAGGAAAGGCCAGTGGTTGAAGCTCAAGGGTTAGCGAGCATAGAGATAAAAATGATCTGCAGGTACCTGGTTCTCTGTCGTATGGCTGTGGGGTGGGAAGTCTCGGCTCTCTGAAGAGGGCTGGAGCAGGAGCCGGAGGAGTGGTAGGTGGAGGGGGTTGTGTAGGAGCAGACGTTACTTGAAGCTGTTGTAGCTGAGTGGCAAGAAGATTGAGAGTGTCAGAGATGGCGACAAGGTTTTGATTCACCTGTTGGATGTCCTGTTGGTGGGTCCCAAGGAGAGCTCCCTGTTTCTGCACCGCTGCTCTTAGCTGGGCAAAACCTGCTGGGTCCATGTTGGCCAGACAGTGCTGTCAGGAGTGGCGAGCTGAGGTGAAGTGAGGACCCAAGAGCAGACTCAGAAAACAGGCAGTGTAAAGAGAAAACTTCTTTAATGAAGAAGATGGCAGAAAGGCAAAGATACAGTAGGGCTCAGGCAAAAATCAGTAGTCAAACTAGAAAAGCACTCGGAGACCGCAGACCTCCACCAAGAATCCTTTAAAAAATCTGGGATCCAGAAGGTGATCCGGATCACTGCCAAAATGTAATGGATTGTTACGTGTGCCAAGTCACACCTCTGGAAAAAAATTCAGAGCAATCCGTTCATTGCTTTTTCCGTAATGTTGCTAACAGACAAACCAACAAACAAACAAACAAACAAACAAACAAACCAACGCTACCAAAAACATAACCTCCTTGGTGGAGGTAAAAACAGGCCAGGAGGTCAAAAACACAGAGGAGCAGGTAGACACAATCAGGGACAAAAAACAGGACAGAAAAATCTTCACAAAAACTGATGAACACAGGGACAAGGGAAATCCAGGCAGAGGTAGCAAAAGACACAATTCAAAAGAACAGGCAGGCAAAAACAGGGACAAAAAACTGGACAGAAAAACTTGACAAAAAAACAAGGAGAAATTCAGGCAGGGGGAATCAAGAAGACACAATACCAATGAGCTGTAACGAGGTGAGGAAAGTCTACAAGAGGCAGTCTGGCAAATGGAGTAGCTCCAAACAGTTCTTAAAAAGCCCTGGCTGATGGGAGAGGAGTGGTAGCAGGTGTGGGAGTGCAGCTTCAGAAAATAGCCTTCAGCAAGGCAGGACTGAATTCCTGTCCTGGAGCTGGCCTGGAGCCGGCATGGAAGTCCCACAATCTAAGGCATGGATGGACTGAACCGGACTATGACACAATATCTTGCCCTTACATGGAAGAAGCAAATGAACAAAGAACTGAAAGTCAGATTGTTTCAAAACAATCGACCACAAGATCGGCCTTCAAGAAGCGAGAACACAGATGGGTAAGATGCAACTCTCATTTGGTAACATAATAAACAACAACAATAACAACACTCATTGTTTACCTGCATTTAGATTAATACATGTAACTTGTATTGTGTATTTAAGTTACCGGTATAAGATTATTTAATTTGCTTCAGAATGTGATTGTCTCAGTTCATCTGATTATTTAATAAGCCTTTTACATTTTATCAGTGAAAATGCATGGATGTACATTGCATAAGTTATAGCACCTATACTTTTTTAATGAAAGTCACATGAGACTGTCAGTTCAAGTCCATCCAATTCTCTAGATGGCTTTGTTCTCAAGCTTTATTTCTTAAGGTGGGGGCCTCCGTGGCCAATGTGTTACTATTGGATTCACTTTCTGATGGTTCGAGCTGATACAGTTCTACATGTATAGCAGTAGCATGTACACACACTCCAATTTCAGGACTATCACAGTCAGATGTATTAATATCTGAGGAATCTGAAGAATGTCCAATAAAACCAAAGGAAGAGGCCATTGCAACCACTCTCGCCTGCTGAGTCTGGCTTTGGTCTATAGCTGTCAAAGGCCTTGGCCTTAAAATCAGTTCCTGCTGTGACATCACGCAGTCAGGGCTAGCTGGCTCAGCGGGGCAGCTCGAATGCCAACTTTGCGGTCAATTTTAACTGTCAAAAAATATACACACTGGCGAATGGCCTAGTGGTTAGCGTGCCTGTCTCTTGACAGGGAGATCGCGAGTTCTACTCATGGTTGGGTCATACCAAAAACCATTATTTAAAATGGTACCTACTGCCATCTGGCAAGGCATGCTACAATACAGATGCGAGTGGGGAGTCAAACTCTCATGGTTACCAGAGGACTGTAACCC
>NC_083586.1:11132500-11252500 GCF_027579695.1 Neoarius graeffei
CCATGATTAGTGCCTCTGTGCTGTCTGTCAGTCCTGCATTATCCAGCCACTGGTAGGATTTCTTGATATCAGCCACTTCCTCTATCTGACGGTGGTACATGCCATGTAGGGGTTTGTCTCTCCAGGTTGTCTGTTCCTCCTCCTCCTCTGCACTCTCATCAGGGTTCTGCTGCCTGAGACATTCACTTAGCAGTTCATCCTTTGGGGCCATCTTTCTGATGTATTCTCGGATTTTCGATGTTTCATCCTGGACCGTGGTCTTGATGCTCACTAGCCCTCGGCCTCCCTCTTTCCGCTTAGTGTATAGTCTCAGGGTGCTGGACTTGGGGTGGAACCCTCCATGCATGGTGAGGAGCTTTCTAGTCTTGATATCTGTGGCTTCTATCTCCTCCTTTGGCCAGTTTATGATACCAGCGGGGTATCTGATGACTGGTAGTGCGTACATGTTGATGGCTCGGACCTTGTTTTTACCATTCAGCTGACTTTTCAGGACCTGCCTTACTCTCTGGAGGTATTTGGCTGTGGTTGACTTCCTTGTGGCCTCTTCATGGTTTCCATTAGCCTGTGGGATGCCAAGGTACTTGTAGCTGTCTTGGATATCACCTATGTTGCCCTCTGGTAGGTCAATCCCTTCAGTCCAGATCATCTTGCCTCTCTTTGAGACCATCCGGCCACACTTGTCCAATCCGAATGACATCCCTATGTCATCGCTGTAGATCCGGGTGGTGTGGATCAGCGAGTCTATTTCTCGCTCATTCCTGGCATACAGCTTGATGTCATCCATGTAGAGCAGGTGGCTGATTGTTGCCCCACTACGGAATCGGTACCCGTAGCCGCTCTTCGTGATGATCTGACTGAGGGGGTTCAGGCCTATGCAGAACAGCAGTGGTGATAGCGCATCTCCTTGGTATATGCCGCACTTGATGTTGACTTGGGCAATGGGTTTTGAGTTGGCCTCTAGGGTTGTCTTCCACATTTCCATTGAGTTCTGTATGAAGGTCCTTAGGTTCCTGTTGATCTTATACAGTTCCAGACATTCCAGTATCCATGTGTGTGGCATTGAGTCATAGGCTTTCTTGTAGTCAATCCAGGCAGTGCACAGGTTGGTCTGTCTCTTCTTACAGTCTCGGGCGACTGTTCTATCGGCCAGTAGCTGGTGCTTGGCTCCTCTGGTGTTACTGCCAATTCCTTTCTGTGCCTCGCTCATGTATTGAGCCACATGCTTACTCATTTTTGCCGCAATGATGCCTGACAGGGCCTTCCATGTTGTGCAGAGACAGGTAATTGGCCGGTAGTTGGATGGGATGGGTCCCTTCTGGGGGTCCTTCATGATTAGGACTGTCCTGCCTTGGGTTAGCCATTCTGGGTGGGTTCCATCCCTCAGCAGCTGGTTCATCTGTGCTGCTAGGCGTTCATGGAGTGCAGTTAGCTTCTTCAGCCAGTACGTATGGATCATATCGGGGCCTGGTGCTGTCCAGCTCTTCATCTTTGACACTCTTTCTTGGATGTCTGCCATTGAGATGGTTACTGGTTCTTGTTCTGGGAGGTTGCTGTGGTCAGCTCTTAGGTCCACTAACCATTGGGCATCAGTGTTGTGTGATGCCTTTCTTTCCCATATGTCTTTCCAGTATTTTTCCACCTCAGCTCTTGGTGGGTCTGACCGGTTGTTGTTCCCCTGCCATTGAGAGTACACCTTGGCTGGTTCAGTGGAGAACAGCTTGTTTATTCTCCTGGCCTCTCCTTCCTTGGTGTATCTCCTCAACCGGGTGGCCAGAGCTGTTAGTCGCTGTTTGGCAGTTTCGAGTGCCTCTGGTATGGAGAGTGAGTTGTACTTCCTGGGCGCCCCTTTATTCACCATGTTCCCTTTCTGTAGTTCAGCTAGCTGGCTAACTTCTCTCCTTGCTGCCTTTATCTTGTCCTCTAATCGTCTCTTCCATGGTGGATACTGTTTGTTATGTCCCGAGCCCACCTTGTGTCCAAGCATCTCCATGATTACTGTTGCTGTACTGTGTAGCAGCTTGTTGGTCTCAGTGATGGTTCTTGTGGAGATTGTCTTCAGAGCAGCATTCACATCTACTAGTAGATCTTCTGAAGGTACTTGGCAACTCAGCTTCGGTATTCGTCGGGGGCTCCAGGTTTCCAGTTGGGTTACGATCTTCCTTCTCAGGTCAGCAGCTCTTGTGTTGAGGCTGTTAGCTGTTGGGGCTTGGTACCCAATCTCTGGTTGTGGGGATGATGACATCTCCCCGCTGACCTGTCTTCCTGGCTCCCCCTTGCCGTAGCATCGTTGTTGTATTTCATTAATCTCTAGTTGTGATAGCAGATTTCGATTATGGATGTTGGAACACTGGGCTAATAGCTGTTTCTTTGTTAGCCTTGATTGTGGGTGTCGAAGTATCCAATGGTCCCACATTCTCTGCATGTATCCCCTCTCTCTGGGATTGCTTGTATAGTAGCATTCCAGCAAATCCATATTTTCTGTCCTCGTCCATCGATGTCTTGTTCCAGTAGCCCATTTCTCATCAGTTTGCCCTGGTTCCCTAGCAACTGACACAGACCTTGTTGACCCCGGGCGACGTCTGAGCCGGTATGACTCTATCAGTTATGTTTTCACTCATTCCTGAGGTAGGCTGATATATCATGAAGGGTTTTTGCCTAAGGACCCTTACTGGATGATGTTTTGCCCCAACCGGGATTCGAACCCCGATCTCCTGCGTCGTAGTCAGTGAGCCTTACCACTGTACTATCCAGCTGATATGTAATAAATATATATATATATATATATATATATAAAGTCAAGTTTATTTGTACAGCGCTTTTAACAATAAACATTGTCGCAAAGCAGCTTTACAGAATTTGAACAACTTAAAACATGAGCTAATTTTATCCCTAATCTATCCCCAAGGAGCAAGCCTGTGGCGATGGTGGCAAGGAAAAACTCCCTCAGACGACATGAGGAAGAAACCTCGAGAGGAACCAGACTCAAAAGGGAACCCATCCTCATTTGGGCAACAACAGACAGCATGACTATAACATTAACAATTTTAACATGAAGACAGTTTCGTTGATGTTATAAACTCTTCATTGATGGAAACTTGAGTGCAAAACTGTTCATGATAACTGCAGTCCTAAAGTTAGCAAGTCAACTGTAGTCCTCAGCCATAAAAGCATTACTGTAAGAGTCCAGAGCATCCTCCAGGTATAACCCTCAACTGTCCTCATGGGGCCATCCTTCACAGGAGCGATGCGATCAAACTCCGACCAGACACAGGGCACCAGGATGGATCAAGCAGGTCCGAGGAGCAGAAGAGGCCAGCATCTCAATCCCAGGACCAACATGTAACTCAGAGGGACAGATTGGGGGGGGGGAGAGAAAGAAAACATGTTAGGTATGCCCTAAAAATGACACGTACTAAATCTGTGTGGTAGGCTCGCAGAGACGAGAGTCTTGACATCAGGCATAACACACAACAATGGCATGTTAATATGGTTAAAAAAATATATATATATCATGACCTGCTCTGGCTGGATGCTTGATTGGGTGATGGGAGCACACTCCTCAGCAATGATGAGATGCAGGTGGGACCCTTAGGGCTGGCCAAGACAATTCAGCTACATTTCACCGGGTCTGGGACATGGGACAGAACGTCCGACGGCCGATTCCCTGCAGGCTACGATAGCCAGTCGAGGTCTCCACCAAAAGATTTCCTGTTGACTCCATGTAACTCAGAGGGACAGATTTGGGAGGGGAGGGAAAGAAAACGCAGGTTGTTAGGTATGCCCAATGTCACCTGAATAAGTAGGAACAGTATACATATTGCACCGAGTACAAGCAGGGACTCCGGCAACTAACTATGACAGCATAACTAAAAGGGGAGAGCCAGAAGGTAACACAGGCATGAGGGAGCCCCGGGACATAAAGCAGCCAGCCACTACACCGTCAACAAACTCGAGTGAGCAAGCGAGTGGGGACTGACAGCATCCATACATCCCAGTTTACCAAAACACTCTATGTCTGAGGACCCTCCAGATCTACACCTTTACCTCATAAACACCAGTAACAAAAGGCTTGAGTAAACAGATATGTTTTCAGCCTAGACTTAAATGCTGAGACTGTGTCTGATTCCTGAACATTACTTGGAAGGCTGTTCCATAACTGTGGGGCTTTGTAAGAAAAGGCTCTGCCCCCTGATGTAGCCTTCACTATACGAGGTACCAGCAGATAGCCTGCACCTTTTGATCTAAGTACACATGGCGGGTCATAGAGGAGCAGAAGTTCACTAAGGTACTGTGGTGCGAGACCATTTAGTGCTTTAAAGGTCAACAGTAGTATTTTATAATCAAGACGAAATTTGATTGGAAGCCAATGCAGTGTGGATAAGACAGGGGTGATGTAGTCATATTTTCTAGTTCTAGTAAGGACTCTTGCTGCTGCATTTTGAACTAACTGGAGCTTATTTATGCACTTATTGGAACATCCAGACAGTAAGGCATTACAATAATCCAACCTGGAGGTAACGAAAGCATGGACTAGTTTTTCCGTGTCATGCAATGACATTAAATTTCTTATCTTTGCAATATTTCTGAGATGAAAGAAAGCTATCCGGGTGATGTTATCAATGTGAGTTTCAAATGAAAGACTGGGGTCAATAATCACTCCGAGATCTTTTACTGCTGCACGTGAAGAAACAGAAAGGCCATCCAGAGTCACTGTGTAATCAGAAAACTTACTTCTAGCTGTATGTGTGTATATATATATATATATATATATATATATATATATATATATATGAAATCAAGCTGTAAATTCCCACTGTTCTCTTGTTGATTTTTTTTAATCAATATCCCCCTATAATTCTTGGCAGGATGCTTCTATAGAGCCATCAGGTTTCCTAAAGGCTCCACTAATAATAGTGGACATAATAGCCATATTTGTCATGTAAGAGGTTATTAATCAAGGCCTTCCCCGTCTTCTAATGGCCTTAATTAAGTGTAATCAATTTGTTTAGAGACAAGTGTGTGTACATATGTACCCTGATTAATGGCTCCAGAGTTTGGAGAGCTTTGCCATTTGGGTGCTGGCCATTTTTAAAGGAAATTGAGCACTGATTCCTCCCTCCCGGTGTAAATTTGATGGCAGAACACATTGAGCCAGTTGAATGATCATCTTTGATGTTTCACACTTATAATGTTCATCAAAATTAGAAATTTGGAGAAAAAATAAAATAAAAATTGCATAATGTATGGTTGTAATCTAGTGATGTGAGACCAATTTATTTGGATTTTATATTTAAACCAATGACAAATACAAAGAAAAATTGAAATGTAACATTAAATTATTGTTTTACTGTGTTTATATTACAGATGAATTCATGTTTGATTTCAATCAAAATAATTTGTTTAATTGCATTATATATATATATATATATATATATATATATATATATATATATATATATATATAATTATGTTCAGAAGTTGAACATTTTTAAATTAATTCATTTTAAATTTTGCTAACCAAAGCTGCTGGGGGGGGAATCTGCTGTAAATGTATTCTTTCTTTCTTTCTTTCTTTCTTTCTTTATTTATTTATTTATTTTTTATTTTTTTTTTTACTTCTCTTTTCTTTCTTTCTTTTTTTTGAAGTTGTTTTGGTTGCAGTATAGAAACGAGTGAGAAACATAAAAATTGAAATTCAACCCAAACTTTATTTTTTCATTCACTTCTGTTTTTCGGGGTGGCACAGTGGTGTAGTGGTTAGCGCTGTCGCCTCACAGCAAGAAGGTCCTGGGTTCGAGCCCCAGGGCCGGCGAGGGCCTTTCTGTGTGGAGTTTGCATGTTCTCCCCGTGTCCGCGTGGGTTTCCTCCGGGTGCTCCGGTTTCCCCCACAGTCCAAAGACATGCAGGTTAGGTTAACTGGTGACTCTAAATTGACCGTAGGTGTGAATGTGAGTGTGAATGATTGTCTGTGTCTATGTGTCAGCCCTGTGATGACCTGGCGACTTGTCCAGGGTGTACCCCGCCTTTCGCCCATAGTCAGCTGGGATAGGCTCCAGCTTGCCTGCGACCCTGTAGAAGGATAAAGCGGCTACAGATAATGAGATGAGACTTCTGTTTTTGCTCTTGTTTTGCATACTGTAACCAAAATGTCAAATTTTATTTGAAATTTCTCTTTGCTGAATTTTTTTCTGGCTGAGGTACAAGAGACAGAATAAATACAGTATATTAAGCATTACAGTGCATTTTAAGTTGCTTATTAGTAAAACCACACTGGAAATGTATGTACACATATGGTAGCTACTAGCCAGTGGTGGATTCAGGTATGGATGACATGAGCAGCCAGCCAGATTGGCATCTTGCTAGGGGCGACATGGGGAGTGTGCACAAAACAATTCAGAATGGTGAGATTAGCACAATCAGTTTTCTCGCTCATTTGCATATCACATCAGTTATCATGTAGCCTTGTGAGCACCATGTGAGCTCTGATTATAGTTTGTGAGCAAAGCTGAGTGCTGCCTGAAAAGGTCTGCATTTCAGAAGTGCAGTATGAGATGGGGAAGGAGGCAGGGGTTGACCTCAGGTCTCTCTACTGGAAGCCCGAGGTAAGAGGAGCAGAAGAATCTATCAAATGGCATACCTCTGACTTTGTACAGCACTAATCCAATTAGAAAAATCAGTCACACAGTGAAATGCTACTAAATAAACCACAGTTCATTCATAATACTTTAAATCTACAGTAGAATTTCACAGACATAGTGTTGCATTTTCGTTTTGGTTAATTTTAAATCATTAAAAACTAGAAGGCCACTCGGTCGAGTACATAACTCCACCAAGAAATGTATTATCAACATCAAAATCAATCACTTGAACACAGAGGTGGAAAAACCCGGGTGCAGAAAGTAAAAACCCTGCCACATTTTTGCTCCAGCCAATTCAATGAACCAGCTGATCCTAATTACCACATCCCCTAAGCCAGGTTGATGAGCTAATTGGTGAAATCACCTGTGTTGAGAGCACAGGCAGAAGGAAAACCTAAGCAGGACTTTTACTTTGTCAATCCAGTTTTTCCACCTCTGCTTGAACCTAGGATAATACTAAAGCTGTGCGCCAAATTTCATCAAAATCCGTTCCCTACTTTTTGAGTTGCATTGGGAAAAGCCAAAAAAATCCTGGATCCACATACATATTCAGATTTGCATCAAAATCTACTCAGTTGTTCCATGGCCCATAGCCTACCTTTCTTCAAAATTTCATCAAATTCAATATATTTTGAGTTACGCTGGGAAAAGGCAAACAAACAGATGTGAAAACATCACTTCCTCCAAAAGAGATGGCGGAGGTAATTAACGATGTTGGGTGATGGATCAAGTAGTTATGCTCGAGTACCAAATTAATACAAGTGGATAAGAAGAACAGGAGAAACACACAAAGGATAAAGGTATGCAGCTATGTCATCTCTTTTATGAGTATAATATTATGCCTGTAATGAAATACGCTAGTATAGCATTTGTTTGTTATCCTATGTTGCTATGTTGGTTGCTTTGCTATTACATATAGGGCGACAACATTCCATTTTCTGTCCAACTGGCTTACATCACACTGGATATAATTTCACACAGTTTCATCATGATAATGTGTGCAGCTTGCAGCAAAAAGATTCCAGTATGGTTCATTTGGTTCTGAAAGTCTGATTAATTGTATATAATGACATGTATATTTAATTGTGCAACAAATGCATCAAGGAAGGTAAAAACAGTCAGGGTTTAGATGGCAGTTGTGCAATTTAGATTTTGTGTTTCTTGTTTAATATGCACTAGTGTCATAATCAAGTTCCTTTTTGTTATTCTCTGTGTGTGTGTGTGTGTGTATTTATCTGTTGTTGTTTTTTGTTTGTTTTATTTGTGTCTTTTTGCTATGTTTGTTTGATTCATTTTTAAATTGCTTTTGGTATTGTTGTTGTTGTTGCTTTATAGTAATGCTGAGTGTTTTCAGAGAAATTTAATAACACATCTGAGGTAAATGTCGATGTTCCCAATAATTCTGTCTCACTTCCACTGAAGTTGTGTCTTTATTTTCATAGCTATGGTATGTGTTATTACAAGCTAAATTTTTAGCGTCAAACATTTATTACCATAAGACAATGGCTAAAACAATACCACTAAGACAATGGCTCCAACTCATGAGGCAGAAACTATCGACATTCCCTGCCATGGTGTACCCCGAGAACAGATAGATGTCTTATAATATTTAGGAGCAAACATCTTTGAGGATGGACATGGCAGTAAAGAAATCTGCTGCTGACTTGGCATACCTAGAGCATCCATCAAGTTCTTAACTCAACTCTGGAAAGGCAGTGCCCTCAGTAAATTCATCAAGGTCAAGCTTCTACGGACACTTTTATGGCCTATAGCGACATGTGACGCTGAAAGCTGGACCCTCTGCAAGGATAACATTAGGCGGATCCAAGCCTTTGAGATGTTCGGGTACCATTGCATCCTGAGAGTGAGTTGGACAGAACACTGCACTAAAAAGTTGACACTTGCGGAGCTGAATGCCACCTGAAAACTCCTCCAGGATATAGTGACAAACAAGTTTCTGTACTTTGGACATGTAACTAGGACTAGAAAGCTGTCCACCATTATTTTGGAAGGGCTGTTATTACCATTGCCCATTTTGCCTAATACATTTTTATTGCCACTTTTATTTTTAGCCTGAAGAGTTTAATTTTTTTGCATGTTAACTTGTAAAAAGCCACCAAAAAAAGTGACAGTTAATAAGATAAGACAGACTTTCTTGATCCCCCATAGAGGAAATTTACATGTTACAGCAGCTACACAGTAGGAAATGAGACAAAGGGCTAAGAATTAACCAAGATATACAGAACATGGTGTCTAATTCCAGTCTACATTTTATTTTTGGCCAAATTGCTCCTGTTGTTGCATCAAACTTGTTGCATCTGAACCAGAAATGGCTGATTCTAATCTTAACTTTTTTCTACATGAACAGATGAACAGTGTGCTGTGTGTATCTTGGTCTTGAGGGGGTCATTTTCTTTATTTGCAGACAGAGCTGTTCACAGCATGAAGTCCCTGCACCCTGCATGCTGAACGATTCTGGATACAGCCACTTAGCCAAACTTGACCTTCACATTCAAGCAAAGCAGCAAGGCACGTTCAGTGATGCAGACAAGTCGAAATATCTGGTGATATTCAAAAGCTTCACACAAGGTGATTAAAGTGCCTGAAATCCTTCTCGAGTATGTGACATTTACATGCTGAAAAACAGAGTTTCTTCCATCAAATAATTTATTATTATTCATTTTCCATAGCTTCCAACACATAGGATAAGTGGCTACAGATAATGTATGGATGTGATTTTTAAGTCTTAACACGTTTCTAATATTTGGAAAAAATTCTCCTGAAATATTTTTTTTATGTAAAGACAGAAGAGTATTTTCCCATATGAGTCAGCATCCCTTTATCATTTTAAAAATAATTATTCCTGTTACTGCCAATTTGCCATAGCTGAAACAATCATCAATGAAGCATGCAGTTAAATTCTGATTGTACAATAGATTGCAGGGCTTTATTGAGTCTCATATAGTGGGAATGAAATGCCAACAGATCTCAGACCTCTGCAAAAAAGAAAAAGAAAACAACAATCAACAAGTTATGATTTTAATCCTGAGTTTATTCAAGCATTGCCAACAAAATACTTATGATTATTAAAAAAGTAAAACACAAAGGAAAAATACCAACATTATTTTTCCTTAATTGAAATCTGAATCGATTCTTTAATTCTCACAAAAAAAACATGCACCATCATAAAGTCATCATATAAATAATCACTAAACATGAAACAACTCTTTTTTGTTCTGTTTTAAGCCTGATTTTATAACTCACATATAAAACATACTAAATAAGTTAATATTAATTTTATCAAATGATCAGGTAAAAAAAGAAACAAACACAAAAATGTGACCAAGTGTTTATCTTAAACTAAGCTGTTAATTACTTTTAAAATGGTTGTTAATTAATCAGGTACCAGCAGAAAAAAAGAAACAAAGAATATATTAATAAACTCCATGTGGCTAATGCTAATGAATCAGTAGTGCTTCATGTAAACAAGTTAGCACGAGCACTGGAAAAGAGGGAGAATCAGTAACAGTTTATTGTGGGTGGTAGAAATGGGCAACTGGACTTGCTTGAAGATTCTTGAAAACGTTTCACCTCTCGTCCAAAAGGCTTCCTCAGTTCTGTTTGACTAATAGGGAGTATCAGATATTTATCCTCTCCTGGATCAGAATCAGAATTCTGATGACCAGCTCATCTAAGGTGTCATTGAGGCATCATGTTGGTGTGGGTCACTGGAGGCTGGGTGTGAACGGCGAGTCATTAGGGTGATCAAAGGATTGTCCGTTAGGGTGATCAATGGCAATCTGACTCTCTCTGCCCTCCTGTGAGTCACTGAAAACAGCTGGGTCCTGGCGTACACCCAGCCGTCTGGGAAGAGTGTCCAATACCGCCTTGTAGATGGTTGACAAATGATGTCTTAGACCCCCACCTCTGTTCAGTGATGGCTGTTCCAGGTTGACAAAAATGGCTTATTTAATTCCTCGCTCATACCAATGATCCTCTCTGGCTAAAATGCGTACATTACAATCCTGAAATGAGTGTCCTTTGTTGTTAAGATGAATGTAGACAGCCGAGTCCTGGCCTGAGGAGCTGGCTCTCCTGTGTTGGGCCAAGCGCCTGTATAGCGGTTGTTTGGTCTCACCAATATACGAATCCGTGCAATTCTCACTGCACTGAATTGCATACACTACGTTGTCCTGTTTGTGTCTGGGTATTCTGTCCTTAGGGTGGACACGTTTCTGCTTCAGGGTGTTACTGGGTCTGAAATGTACCGGAATGTTGTGTTTGTAGAAGATCCTCCTGAGTTTCTCAGATAGACCAGAAATGTAGGGAATGACAATGTTCTTGCGTTTGTTCCTGTTATCATCCTTGTCAGTTATGTTCCTTTTTACGCTCTTTAGGAAAGCCCAGTTGGGATAACTGCAATTCTGAAGTGCTTTCTTGATATGATTCTGCTCCTTCTCTTTTCCCTCTAATGTTGTAGGAATGTTCTGAGCCCTGTGTTGCAAGGTCCTAATGACCCCCAATTTATGTTCCAGTGGGTGGTGAGAGTCGAAAAGTAGGTACTGGTCTGTGTGTGGGGGTTTCCGGTAGACCTCGATACTAAGGCTTCTGTCTTGTCTAATGTGTACATCACAATCCAAGAAGGCTAGATTATTCCCACTGACATCCTCCCAAGTGAAGTTGATGTTGCTATCCACTGCATTGATGTGTTTCGAGAAAGCTTCCACCTCCTGGAATATCTGATACTCCCTATTAGTCAGACAGAACTGAGGAAGCCTTTTGGACGAGAGGTGAAACATTTTCAAGAATCTTCAAGCAAGTCCAGTTGCCCATTTCTACCACCCACAGTTTACTATGACCTGGATGATTGAGAATCTTCACAGACAGTAACAGTTTATGCCTTAATAATGTCATAATTGTTTTTACTTTATTTAGATTCCTGCTCAGCTTGTCCTGGCTGTATGAAAGATGTGATATACGATGAGATAATTTAGTGAGGAAGGTAATATGTGTGTGTGTAAAAATAATTAAAAATAAATTATATATATTATGGCAGTGGGGGCATGGCCAAGCAGCAGTCTGTGAATGGAGGGCGGGGTCGGGGAAGGTAAGTGGCTAAGTCATTCCACCTGCTGTCAATTAATGTGTGTGTGTGTGTGTGTGTCTGTTACAGGGATGGAGCATAAAAGGAGAGAGAGCGCAGAGAAAAGGGTCTCTTTCCCTGACCACAATGCATGTGTGAGTGAGTGAGTGAGTGAGTGAAAGGAAGGAAGGAAGGAAGGAAGCTGGAAAGCAAGCTGAAAAGCTAAAAATAACATGTTTGTGTAACCATCAACTCTCACCTGCCATGCTTCTGTGCTCCACCCACTTCAGGAACTGTTACAGTGGTGCCAAAACCCAGAAGCACAGAAGGGAACAACCCCATGGAGTCCTCACCATTCGAAGAGCTCATCCTTGCCCTCACTACCACCCAGCAGAACCAGCATCAAGCACTGATCACCCTCCGAAAGGAGCAGGAGCAATGCTTCGAAGCCTCGATGCTGGCCCAGCAGGAAGATTGCCAGGCATTCTGGCACCTGCTCGCATCAGCAGGGGGCATTGACCACCATTGCCGCCACCCTCACGAAGATGGGACCGCAGGACGATCCAGAAGTGTTCCTCGTCCTCTTCGAGCAAGCAGCCGAGGCGTGGGGGTGGCCACTAGAGCAGCGTGTGGCGCGTCTTCTCCCGCTCCTGACTGGTGAGGCGCAGCTCGCAGCGCAGCAGCTCCCTGCTGACAGCCAGCTGGTCTACGCTGACCTAAGGAAAGCCATCCTGCAGTGTCTTGGCCGTTCCCTGGAGCAACATCACCAGCGCTTCTGGACGCTGGCATTGGAGGAAGTCGGCCGGCCGTTTGCATTCGGCCAGCAACTCAGGGACGCCTGCTGGCCGTGGCTGAGGGCAGAAGACTGCAACACCAATGAGATCATCGATCTGGTGGCACTAGAACAGTTTGTCTCTCGACTTTTGGAAGGAATGGCGGAATGGGTCCAGTGTCATCACCTGGTATCGCTGGAACAAGCCATCGAGCTGGCGGAGGACCACCTGGAGGCAGCTCTGATGGCAGGCAGACGAGGTGTCTCCCCTCACTTCTCTTCTCTCTCTTCCCCCCATCTCTTGTCCCCCTCTCCACCCCGTTCCCCTGCCATGGAGGCGGCGGCTGGCTGCCCAGCTGGCCTGTCGCACCCGTGTCCTCCCCTCTCCCTCTCCTGTGTCTGTGTTGTCTCCCCCTCAGGTGAGTGACACCCATAAAACCAGTGCAGAGGGAAAGCCTGGGCCAGTGTGCTGGTGTGGTGGGGAATTGGAGCATCTCCAGGGTCAGAGCTCTGCAAGGGAGGTGGGTGCTATAATCCAGATCCCCAATGGGCCAGAAACCGCCCCCGATCAGGCTGGAACGTATTGCATACCAGTGAGTATTCACGGGGATACATATCATGCTTTGGTGGATTCCAGTTGTAATCAGACCTCAATTCCCCAACACCTGGTGCAAGGTGAGGCATTGGGGGAGCACAAGTGGTGAAGGTTGTGTGTGCACGGGAATGTTCACCATTACCCTCTAGTGTCTGTCCATATTCTATTCTGGGGCCAAATGCATAGAATAAAGGCGGCGGTTAGTCCCCGTCTCACCCACTTGTTGATTTTGGGTACTGATTGGCCAGGGTTTAAAAACCTGATGGAATATTTAACATATAGTGGGTCCTGCACTAGTAGGTCACAGGAAGACCCTGGTGTGGCATTGACAGGAGAAGCTGTCACAGAGCCGTCTACGTCAACACCACATCAGAGCGAGGAGCAGCCCACTCCTCCTTTCTCTCTCAGGGATTCCCTTGGGGATTTCCCATTAGAGCAGTCACGAGACGAGACTCTGCGGCATGCTTTTGACCAAGTGAGAGTAATAGATGGTAAAACTCTTCAGCCAAGCGCGGCACCAACCTTCCCTTATTTTGCCATTATTAAACATAGATTGTACCGAGTGACGCAGGACACTCAAACTAAGGAATCACTAACCCAGTTGTTAATCCCAAAGAGCTGCAGGGAACTTGTATTCCATACGGCTCACTTTAATCCCATGTCTGGACACTTAGGGCAAGACAAAACACTAGCCTGAATAATGGCCCAGTTCTATTGGCCAGGGATTCGTGGGGATATCCATCAGGGGTGTGCAGCATGCCCTGAATGCCAATTCGTAAATCCAGTGGCCACTCCAAAAGTGCTGTTGCGCCCTCTTCCTCTAATCAAGACCCTTTTTGAGCGAATTGGGATGGATTTCATTGGGCCATTAGATCGGTCAGCATGGGGATATCATTTTATTTTAGTTCTGGTGGACTATGCAACGCGATATCCGGAAGCAGTGCCTCTCCGCAATATCTCAGCATGCAGTATTGCGGAAGCACTCTTCCACTTTATCTCCCGGGTCGGGATTAAAAAAAGATATCCTGACAGACCAAGGCACTTTGTTTATGTCATGCACGCTGCATGAACTGTATGGGTTACTGGGGATTAAGTCTATCTACACCAGTGTCTATCACCCACAAATGGATGGCTTTGTGGAGCATTTTAATCAAACACTCAAAAGCATAATCCGGAAGTTTGTAGGTGAAGATGTGCATAATCAGGATAAGTGGCTCAAGCCCCTGTTATTCGCAGTACAAGAGGTCCTGCAAGCCTCCACGGGGTTTTCTCCCTTTGAATTATTATATGGGCGTAAGCCGTGTGGCATTCTGGACGTGCTATGGGAAAATTGGGAGGAGAGACCTTCACCTAGTAAAAACAAAATTCAGTACGTTCTTGACCTGCGTGCAAAACTCCACACCCTCACGCACCTAACCCAGGAGAATTTGTGGCAGGCACAAGAATGTCAAAGCTGGCTGTATGACAGGGGCACGTATCTTAGAGAGTTCACGCCAGGAGACAAAGTGCTCATATTATTGCCCACGTTGAGCTCCAAATTAGTCGTCAAGTGGCAAGGGCCCTTCGAGGTCACATGGCAAGTCGGGGATGTCGACTATGAAGTGAAGTGAATGGATAGGGGTGGGGAATTACAAATGTACTACCTCAACCTTATAAAATGCTGGAATGAGGGGGTCCCTGTGGCACTGGCATCGGTAGTCCCAGAGAAGGCGGAGCTGGGGCTGGAGGTGAAAAAGATAACATCTCAGACCACTCCAGTCCCTTGTGGAGACCACCTCTCATTGGCCCAACACACAGAGGTAGCCAAGTTGCAGAAGGAATTTTCCGACGTGTTCTCACCCCTTCCTGGTCGTACCCACCCCATACAACACCACATCGAAACGCCCCAGGGGGTGGTCATGCGTAGCTGCCCTTACTGCTTGCCCTAACACAAGGAAAAGGTGGTTCGGGACGAACTCAAGGCCATGCTTGAAATGGGCATAATCAAGGAGTCCCACAGTGACTGGAGCAGCCCAGTAGTCCTGGTTCCCTGGACCGACAGGTCGGTCCAGTTCTGTGTGGACTATAGAAAGGTCAACACAGTGTCTAAATTTAATGCATACTTAATGCCTTGCATTGATGAGTTGCTTGATTGGTTAGGTGCTGCTCGCTTTTTTTCGACATTGGATCTAACAAAGGGATATTGGCAGATCCCCTTGACTCCTCTATCCCGAGAGAAAACGGCCTTTTCCACACCGTTTGGTTTACACCAATTTGTCATGCTCCCTTTTGGGTTGTTTAGGGTGTAGGGACAGCCACAGTCCCCATCTAGAACTACAAATCCCATCAACTAACTTCCGCGATGACCTACGTCACGGCATCCATGATCACCTATGTCACGTCACGTCACCGACTCTATAAGTGACCCGGTCACCCCCAACTCGCCTTCTCTCTCTGTGGACCTTCGCGTCATACAGACATATAGAGATACCCCCGCTCATCAGAACATCCAAAATCACGACGTCTGCCTTGCAAGAAAGAAGACTCAGTGCGCTTTCGTATATACCACTGGCCACGGTAAAGAGTACCTAAGTTGTGCCATCTCACTCAATTGAGTTACAACCAGTTTTATTTGTTTATTATAAGTAATATTATGACTGCAGCCCAAGCAGTTAATTAAAGTTAGAAGCAACCGGATTCCTTCTGACTTAATCACTGTGCACATTATCAGTCAGAGACTTTTCCTCACGAACGACGAAGCTTCGGATCAAGGAATTCTCTGCGCCTTCACAGAAGTGACCCACGAGCCTTTTGTGAACCTCCGCGAGCACCCGAAACTCAGTGAAACTTCAGGACATCTCTGCAATCCTGCATAGAAGCAAGATACTGGAAGTAAGGCTGGCATTTGGACAACCTGGAACGGCCATCACTGAACAGAGGTGGGAGTCTAAGACATCATTTGTCAAACATCTACAAGGCGGTCTTGGACACTCTTTCCAGACGGCTGGGTGTACACCAGGACCCAGCTGTTTTCGGTGACTCACAGGAGGACAGAGGGAGGCTACGTTTACACTAGACCGTATCTGTCTCGTTTTCTTCGCGGATGCACTGTCCGTTTACATTAAACCGCCTGGAAATGCCTGGAAACGGGAATCCGCCAGCGTCCACGTATTCAATCCAGATCGTGTCTGATCCGGTGCTGTGAAACATTCAAAATACGCGGATATGCTGTGCTGAGCTCTAGCTGGCGTCTCATTGGAAAATGTCACTGTGACATCCACCTTCCTGATTCGCTGGCGTTGGTCATGTGATGCGACTACTGAAAAACGGCGCGGACCTCCACCTTGTATCACCATTCATTAAAGAGTATAAAAGTATGAAAATACTGCAAATACTGATGCAAATACTGCCCATTGTGTAGTTATGATTGTCTTTAGGCTTGCCATCCTTCCACTTGCAAGTAGTAAGTGATATGCGCTGGGATCACACACACACAGCGGCTCAGTCCCGAATCGTGGCTTGTGCACTTCACTCGCGCGCTGTGTGAGCTGCGCAGGGCCGGAGTGCGCACCCTCCAGAGGGCACTCGCTGCTCAGGGTGGAGTGATTTGGAGCGCAGGATGCCTGCGGAGCCGAGCGTATCCGCATATTGGCGTTGCTGTGTGCACGGCTAACGGTTTTAGTGTAAACGCGAATCGTTTTAAGAACATTAATCTGATGATCTGCTGAGTCGACGTAATGTAAATGTAGCCAGAGTCAGATTGCCATTGATCACCCTAATGGGCAATCCTTTGATCACCCTAATGACTCACCGTTCACACCCAGCCTCCAGTGACCCACACCAACATGATGCCTCAATGACACCTTAGATGAGCTGGTCATCAGAATTCTGATTCTGATCCAGGAGAAGATAAATATCTGATACTCCCTATTAGTCAGACAGAACTGAGGAAGCCTTTTGGACGAGAGGTGAAATGTTTTCAAGAATTTTCAAGCAAGTCCAGTTGCCCATTTCTACCACCCACAGTTCATTTGGACAAACTAGTCTTAGGAATTAGCTTTATGAAGTAGTGTGAATTTAAACTCAGAAACTGTTTAATTGTGCACACTGTAGACACTTAGAGTGTCGAGTTGATCATTGTTGTTCTACATTTCTCTCTCCGTTGTTTTAATAGATAGGTTGTTGCATGCTCTTTTCTATCTTCTCTAACACCCCTTAATTTCATTATTACACACACTTTGACCTCCTCAAGATTTCAGTGGATTTGGTAATGTTATAAGGTAGTGGAATTAGCAACCACGATGAATTCCTTTGTCTCAAGAAAACCACGAGGTGATTTTCCCTTCCCCCCAACACCTTAGATAACATTCCAATCTCCAAATTTTACCGCGCACCTCCCTCACGCATGCTCAAAATCTCTCTCTCTCTATCCCCCCCTCACTCTCCCTCACACACACACACACACACACACCGGGTGTACTACCTCACTGTTTGTGCCTTGTGTATATATTGCTGCTGACCATATTGAATGTATTCAACTGCTATTACCCATTTAGTATCGTTGTTATAATAAATTCAATTATTCTGTTAAACTGTGCTTGTCTGTTTTTGCTACTGTATACTTGAAGTCACACAATCTCAAAGAACTCCAAATTGCCTTCACCCAAGTGTATATGAATGCTATTGGCTCTAGTGTCTATGTAATATGGTAAGTAATACATTATTTCTGCATCAGTAGTGATCATAATAATTTGGAATATACCATAATTTAGCTGTTTGGTAATTTATTATTAAACACCAAAATTAATGGTATTATTAATGAGACTGATTTAATGAGACTGATTTAATAAGACTGATCACTTAAGACCAATTGCACCCACATATTTATTGGTGCCCCGTGTGAGGCGATTGGTTTGTTGACTTCTTGAATATTGTTGCAACAACAGATAAATTATCAGCTTGATTAAGCAACTGCCAAGGTATATCCCCAGGTGTATTAAACGGTTAACAGTAGTGTGATAAGCATATCACAAAATACTAATGACCTATTAATAACTTAGGATAAGAGATAGCATTTCCAAACAAAAACAAACTTTATTATTTGATTAATTAATTACATAGTTAATATTCATTAATAATAATTAATTAATAAATTAACTCATTGATTAATTAATTACCTAATATCCAACCTAAGTAAAATGGCATCCCCTCGTGTCTCAGAGGCTGAAGACAACACTCAAGACGTGTCCCTCTTTGATGTCATCGCAGACCTCATTCACTGCTCTGCCTCCGAAAAAGCAAACATTAGGAACATGAGTAAGGATGAATGCCAAAATAACATAGATAACTCAATAAAACATATGAGAGATCCAAAAAGAACAACTATTAGTGTCCAAGAGGCACTAGGTAGGCTATTCCTGTTACACTTCCAAGACACTGATTTAGAAATCAGATACCTCCACAGAGAGGTTGACAGGCTGACCACCAGCAACGCTGAGCTGGCAGCCAATAACAATGATTTATATAGTGAGCGTGAGCTCCTGAAAAACTCCCTTGATGATTGCGCCAAAAGGCTAGAGAAAGCCGAAAAGTCTGCCAAGAGGGCTGCCAAGGAGCAGACCCCCCAAGAAGGGCGTGAGGGGCGTGAAAGACCCCCAGCAATGCGCCGAAGCTCAGAGCGGGAAGAGGCGTCCGAGCTGGACACCGTGGATTACCTGGTCGAGGACCAGACATCCCGCCAAACTCCATCAACTCGCTACACGACTCCTTCGTCGTTTAGCCAGGGTGGAGCCATACTGTGCTCATCCCGAGCCCAGGCCTATAGCACACCCAGGTCAGTGCGCAACAGTATCCCTGATCCATCTTCAGATGAATCAGACTACAAATCTAGTGCGAAACGGGAGCAATACCAGAGTAGCATGGGCGCAGATAGAGGGTGGGACGGGTGGGATTCATCCCACCCAGATTTAAATTCACCTCGTTCGGTCCCCCCCACTTATAGGGAGGAAAAAACGTCTATGCTGTCTTTCTTTGCATAAGGCAAACCTCACGGAAAAATCAAAAGACTAATTACCATTTGGTTTATTGAGGTGCACAGCAGTACATACATAGTTGCAACAACTCACATAAAACAAAACAAAGACTGATATTCGGTTGGTTGAGCTGCGGAGACTGCACAGGTTGCGAGCTCGAGCTTGGTTGCTATAGTTACCCACAACAAGTTTGACAGGCATATCGGGGACAGCTCCTAGTTCAGGACCCCAACACGGCATGATGAAGGGTGCCAAACCGAAAAGGCAGAAAACGATTGCATCGTTTTTTCAAAAAACAACGACTGTAAGTAAACTGTGCCTTACTTTATCAGATCACCTTGCAATTTTTTGATAGTCTGTTCAAAGTAATGTCGTAGTGAAAGTAAAATCATACGGAGTAGAGATGCCTTTCTGGTGGCCTCCTTCTTTCACTGGTAGCCTGTAGATACAGTGCTCAGAAGGCAGTTTTAATGTTTAATCTGGCGTTCCCTGCCATAATTTCAGCAAGCATATTGTTTCATAAGGAAACTTTGCGAAGAGTTGTTGACTGACTGCCGCTCACGCAACACACAGGCATAGTTAGAAAGTCAGGATGCACTGGTTTACAGTTTACACACACACACGTAGCCCAGCCTCTCGCAGCGAGAGGCAGAACGAAGTTTCAGTGGCTTGCGGAGGCTTAAAACATGGTTGCAGTCCACCATGACCCAAAAAAGGCTGAATGGAGTGGCAGTGTGCCACATCCACCAAGAGAGGCTGGACAATCTGAATAGGAGAGACATCACCCAACAATATATTCAGGACAAGGATCGGAGGAGAGAGGTTTTTGGATCCTTCACATAATCTGTTTCTGCATTTGAGGCCATTTATTGAAAACTCATGTAGACTACTTATTTACAATTTTATTCATGTATATATATAGGCTATGTTGTTTATGTGTTTGTAAGGCACATCAGGTAAGAAGTGACTTTTAATTACATTTTGTGTTTTTTTTACACCCTGCTCTTTCTGTTTTCTTAAAGAATCAGTGTGCTGAAAGTCAGTTAATGTTTAAATAAAACAGTTTTTGCATACGGCATATGGCATGCTTGGGGAGTGATTGGAATCAGTATCAGAATCAATAAGCTTTATTTCTTTCAAAGATGGGTAATTAAGTTTGACAGTCCAAGTCTCAATACATAGGATACACAGACCTGGATGCTATAGATAAATACAAAGGGTAGACAAAACAGTCAGCAGTCATCCAGAACACACACACACACACACACACACACACACACACACACACACACACATATTCAACCCACATGACATCCTGTCATGTCAGTGGTAAATAGCACATGAGAGCACCAGACATCACAGGTGTGCTCTATTCCTACTCTTTATTTATTAGTAGGCCTAAGCTAACGGTTGCAGGGATGAAGGAGTGATGTTTTTTTTGTCTTAGCTGAGTAATGTCGCCGCCCTGAGGGCATCAGAGTATATTCCTCGCACAACACATGGTGGGGGTGGGGTTGGGGTTGGTTTGCTGGCAGCTTTGTCCCCCCCAGTTCAAAAAACGTATCTGCGCCCCTGCAGAGTAGCTCAGATAGTGAGTACTCAGGAGAGCCAAGGAGGCCGCACAAGGACATGCACCAAGCCCTTCGCATACGGCAAATTGACCTACTTGCCAAAGATGTTGATCGATTTGATCCTGACAATAAAAGAACAAATGTAAATGATTATTTGCAAGAAATTGACTGATGCGTGATGGACCTGCCGAAAGCCACAACGCGAGAGAAACTTAAACTGATCTGGAAGACCTCCAGTAGCAGCGTTCGTGCTTTTTTAGAGATGCTACCCCCAGACATTCGTGACAGCTATTCGAAACTTTGCAATTACATGAGGGAAAAATATGCGCCGTACACGGATGAACCCTCCGCGACATTGTGTGCAATACAAATTAAACAGAAATGGTCTGAGGTGCCTCGTGAATATTATAGACGGCTATGTACTGCCTATTTCCAGGGTAATTGTCCAGCCATGGGATTAAAGTGAGCTGCCTGGAATACCAATTCCTGGCGGCTCTTGGGGATCAAAAGTTGGGTTATGACCTATGGTCATGAGCTTTGGGTAATGACCGAAAGAACAAGATCGCGGATACAAGCAGCTGAAATTAGTTTCCTTCACAGGATGGCTGGGCGCTCCCTTAGAGATAGGGTGGGAAGCACAGTTACTCAGGAGGAGCTCAGAGTAGAGCCGCTGCTCCTCCACATCGAGAGGAATCAGCTGAGGTGGCTCGGGCATCTTTTTCAGATGCCTCCTGGACGCCTCCCTGGGGAGGTGTTCCAGGCATGTCCCCCCGGGAGGAGGCCCTGGGGAAGACCCAGGACATGCTGGAGGGACTATGTCTCTCGGCTGGCCTGGGAACGCCTCGGTGTTCTTCCCGAGGACCTGGCCAAGGTGTCTGAGGAAAGGGAAGTTTGGGCTTCCATGCTTAGACTGCTGCCTCCGTGACCTGGTCCCGGATAAAGCAGAAGACGACGAGACGAGATGAGACGTACTGCCTATTTCCAGGGTAGTAGAGCACCAGGCTTGGAAGAAGATAGGGGCTTCAAATTCCTCTTCTTACATAACCTCCACCCAAGCGTGCGCACTCAAGTCACACTGACGTGTCGACAAGGTTTCTACTCGATGAGGGAAATTAGGCAACTAGCCCAAATGACTTGGGAGACCACTGTCAAAACCACAGACAGAAACAATGATGAACTCAGGGTCCTTAGTCTCCAGGGTGCAGACAGGCCCCCGCTAGCCTTAGAAGGAGGTGAAGCTCCACCAGGGGGACCCACCTGGAGAAATCCCGGTCCGAACCGCCCCTTGCCAAGCCATCACCAGGGTGAGTGGAAGAATTGGCAAGGTAAGGCCAGGAGAGACCAAGGGCAAGGCCACAGTGACCATGGCAACCGCTCATCATATGAAAAGGGTCATAAGGAACAAGGCAGTTGGCAGCAAGATCGTCATCCCCGCTCTGGCCAGAGACGGCAGGAGCGCTCCGACCGTAGCTCTACACGTAGGGGTAGAGGTGACCGACACAGTGACTCAGACCAACCTGGTAAGTTCCGCTCAGAGCTGGATTCTTTGAAAGCCCAGTTGGCTGAGGTTAAAGGACTGTTACAGAAGAGGTCAGACCCCTCAACAGATAAAACAAAAGAGCCCAAGAAAGATGACAAAGGCCACCCGCAGGCATGACTAGGCCAGGAACCACGAGTATATCTCGTGAAATGGGGAGAAGATCCCTGTGAAACAGCAGGCAATGGTCAGGATGTAGGGCCCCCCTGGTGGTGAAGGCAAACACACAAAATGCACCTCTGATGCAGTTCTTAGGCGATCTAGTTAGAAGGGGCAATGCTAAGTGCATTTACACCCCCGTGGTGGTCGAGGGTACAATCACCCTCCAAGCCCTTCTAGATACTGGATCGGAGATCACGCTCATGTGCCCTAAAGTCTTTGCCACCATCTCTCAGACATGGCTCTCACAAGGTGACCCAATCCCAACCAAGCCCTGCAACATAAACTTGGTTAGCTTCAGGCAAAACAAAGCCCCAGTAACACAAATGACATGGTTGGAACTCAGATTCCAAGGCATGTCAATCATACATCCCACTTACATCTGCTCTGTGGGTACAGAAAAACTACTGATTAGCCAAGACCTACTCGACAGGTTGATGCCACTCATTGATTGTCGTCGCAGTCAGTTGTGGCCCCAAAACAAGACTCTTCAGCCGATAGTCGATTGGCCTTTCATGATCAAAGACATAACCGAGTATGTCAAGGGATGCCTGGTCTGTTGTCAATTTCGCCCATCCAAACCGCTAAATAGAGCTCCACTGCAAAGTCAAGGAATTATCTTCCCCTGGTCCAACCTCCAAACGGACTGGATCGGTCCGGTACCAAAATCTTCCCGGGGTAACAAATACCTCCTTACCATCACATGCGCTTTCACAAAATGGATAGAATGTCTACCAGCTCCCAACGATACTGCAGATACCACTGCTCTCCTTCTCATGAACCATGTGTTCAGCCACTGGGGCCTCCCTCTATCCATCAACTCAGACAAAGGCACCCATTTCACTGCTGGTGTAATGGCTGTGCTGTGGAACATGTTAGGCATTGAGGCGAAATTCCATATTGCGTACCACCCTCAATCCTCTGGTCAGGTTGAACGAGCCAATCAAACCATTGTGAGCATGCTGCGGAAGTATGTCACCCACCATGGTAAAGATTGGGATGTGAAACTTCCCTTGGTGCTAATGGCCATTAGGTCCACCCCTCATCGCACCACTGGAGTCACACCCTTTGAGATGATGACTGGGCGGGGGATGTTTCTCCCACTGCATCTCCTGTACAGACCAGAGGACATGAGCATCGCCACTGCATACACCGCACATCAATACGTCGCCGACCTACAACGCCACGTACAGCCAACCTTTGCATGGGCCCAAAAGTATCTCGAAACGAGCATAAAAGGACAAAAGGCCTACTACGACCGAAAAGCCTCCCATCACGAATATCAAATAGGCGACAAAGTCCTATACTTCAACTTTACCAAGCTGGTAAGAGTCTCAAAGAAGTTCCTACCACACTGGTCAGGACCTTTCGAGATCGTGGGAAAACTGTCCCCCGTCGCATATCGCATTAGGAGATCCAGGCCTAATCAAATGCCCTCATATCGATGGGTCCCTAGCAACCAAATCAAGCCTTTTGAACAGCCCTCACTCCAAAAAGGGGGTGGACGATAGTTAGGCCCATCCTGTCCACCTAGCTTGTATGTCTCACTCACCCATAAGCGTACACTAACATTCCCAGTCACATTTACCAACCCAATAGAGTAATAACCCTTCTGTATGTTACAGAATGGACTCCCTCGGGATCCTGTGCATCCTCCTCACCCTACAACTCAGTCAGTCAAGTGAGGTGGTGGAGCCTGGCCCCCCAGCTGGCATCATCCTGCAGGAGGCTCCTGGGCTCCTTCTTACGAACTGCCACATTCACACTCAAAGAGTATATGCCTGACTAGACCCATGGGACGTATACCGTAAACACCTCAAGTCACTACCACAATCGACCGATGATAGTGGACCAAATGGCGAGATCTGGAATACAGTTGAACATGCTAAATGCACAACTATCCACATGCTGGAGTGGTTACAAAAATTCTTAGTCACCGAGGAACAGCTGAGTGGCAAAACACATCAGAAAAAGTTCCTCGGGTGTTTACTTACTGCTGCATCTGACATTGGGTCCTTGTTCTCTGTTGGTTTCTCTGCAGCCAACTCAGTCAGTCTGAGTGCGGTGAAAAGAGAAGTTAGCATTCTGAAAGAGGAAATGCCAGAGATCCGAGAGAAACTCCTTTCTCAACAGGAGGAGCTGCAGGGCTTAGGCAAAACCCTGCAGGGAACTATACTAACCATTAACATGCATTCTGCTCTAATCAATAACACTGTGCATGCCGTAGACAAGTTGGCCGAAATAATCAAGAACGAGATCAAATACGTCCGGGTTGTAAGGGATTTGATGCAAGACCTGCTTAGGGAAATTGGCAGCTCAATCAGTACCCTGAGTAGTGGTAAAATCCCACCATATCTGATACCCCTTAGCATGGTAGATAAAATACTAAAATCCGCTACTACTACTAAGGTGTATTCATCATAAATACACCTGGCCTATAGTCTTGGCAGTACTATCCCCATTTTTGTGAATCCACAAGACTTAGAGATAGGATTCATGCTGAACCTACCCATCATTGAGAAAAACAACATATATAGACTCAAGTCTGTCCTCAACATGGGTTTCTGGAAAAACAATGTTCGTATATACATACAGACACCACCCATGGTAGCATTCCATGATGACAGCCCCTCTGTCTACTTTATTCCCAACCTAGAGATGTGCACCTCCACCAAAGACATCCACTGGGTCTGCCCAAGCAACCCATTCATTAGAGACACTACAGATCGCCTGTGTGGTTTGAAGGCAAAAGCGCACAAACAAAAGTGTGTAAGTCAAATGTCCGCAAAGGACGAGATATGGAAACCAGAGTAGAGAGAGCTGGTAATCGGTGGGTTGTTAACACTCCAAAAACTGAAGTCTTGATGTCATACGATCAGCATGACACAGCCGCCAGAATGAAAATCCCAAACCAAATGGTGTTCCTTAGTGTACCACAGGGAGCCACCATTCACGTAGGTGATATCACCCTACACCATCTTAGTACTGACAGGTACGATTCTGAGATTGAAATGATAGACGCATTTCAAGGTTATGATCTTGAGATCAATGACACCCTCCAACAGCAACTACTGGTTGAAGGGACCAAAATGGTGAAATTTAGTTTAGGCAAGACTGGAATTTCGACTATGGTCTCCTGCTACCAGGTCAAAGAGTCAACTGATCTAGGATCTACTATAAGTCTGATTGCTTTGGGACTTCTCCTCAGTGGCTGGGTCTTAACCGCTGGCATTGCATACATGCTACACAAATACATAAGAACACTACATGCCAAGCTGGATAAGATAGTCTGCATCCCTGACAGCTTTAGCCGCTGTAGCGCATGCTTTCTGGCCAGACCACCCGCTGCTATTACCTTTCCAGAAGATTAGGCTTACTAACCCAAGCACTAATACTTCTTTTCTTTCCTTCATTCCTTCTCTTCTCTTGTTTTTATGCATAGGAAATGAAGTAACTATGTAGTGTTTAATGTTTTTTTTATAGATGTGATTTTGACCTAGTTAGATAGAGAGTGATTATATGCCCAAATGCTTACAGCCTGATATTGGCCCAAATGCCTATGCCTCCAACTGTTTTACTAGGACTCATGAGTTTACACAGGTTTCACAGGACACCATGGACTGTAGAGAGGATGCTACCTCAAGGACTATGGACTGTACTGTACTGTGCTCTCAGTGCTACGACTCAGTCATACCCCTGAGACCAAAAGGGGGAATGTAGGGACAGCCACAGTCCCCGTCTAGAACTACAAATCCCATCAACTAACTTCCGCGATGACCTACGTCACGGCATCCATGATCACCTAAGGCACGTCACGTCACCGACTCTATAAGTGACCCAGTCACCCCCAACTCGCCCTCTCTCTCTGTGGACCTTCGCGTCATACAGACATATAGAGATACCCCCGCTCATCAGAACATCCAAAATCACGACGTCTGCCTTGCAAGAAAGAAGACTCAGCACGCTTTCGTATATACCACTGGCCACGGTAAAGAGTACTTAAGTTGCGCCGTCTCACTCAATTGAGTTACAACCGGTTTTATTTGTTTATTATAAGTAACGTTACAACTGCAGCCCAAGCAGTTAATTAAAGTTAGAAGCGACCGGATTCCTTCTGACTTAATCGCTGTGCACATTATTGGTCAGAGACTTTTCCTCACGAAGGACGAAGCTTCGGATCAAGGAATTCTCTGCCCCTTCACAGAAGCGACCCACGAGCCTTTTGTGAACCTCCGCGAGCACCCGAAACTCCACGAAACTTCGGGACATCTCTGCAATCCTGCATAGAAGCAAGATACTGGAAGTAAGGCTGGCATTTGGGCAAACTAGTCTTAGGAATTAGCTTTATGAAGTAGTGTGAATTTAAACTCAGAAACTGTTTAATTGTGCACACTGTAGACAATTAGAGTGTCGAGTTGATCATTGTTGTTCTACATTTCTCTCTCTGTTGTTTTAATAGATAGATTGTTGCATGCTCTTTTCTATTTTCTCTAACACCCCTTAATTTCATTATTACACACACTTTGACCTCATCAAGATTTCAGTGGATTTGGTAATGTTATAAGGTAGTGGAATTAGCAACCACGATGAATTCCTTTGTCTCAAGAAAACCACGAGGTGATTTTCCCTTCCCCCCAACACCTTAGATAACATTCCAATCTCCAAATTTTACTGTGCACCTCCTGCGCGCATGCTCAAACTCTCTCTCTCTCTCTCTCTCTCTCTATCCCCCCCCACTCTCCCTCTCACACACCCACCCACACACACACACACACACACGCCCATCGGGTGTACTACCTCACTGTTTGTGCCTTGTGTATATATTGCTGCTGACCATATTGAATGTATTCAACTGCTATTACCCATTTAGTATCGTTGTTATAATAAATTCAATTATTCTGTTAAACTGTGCTTGTCTGTTTTTGCTACTGTATACTTGAAGTCACACAATCTCAAAGAACTCCAAATTGCCTTCACCCAAGTGTATATGAATGCTATTGGCTGTAGTATCTATGTAATACGGTAAGTAATACATTATTGCTGCATCATTAGTGATCATAATAATTTGGAATATACCATAATTTAGCTGTTTGGTAATTTATTATTAAACACCAAAATTAATGGTATTATTAATGAGACTGATTTAATGAGACTGATCACTTAAGACCAATTGCACCCACAAGGGTGCCCACTATGTTCCAGCGGCTTATGGACAGGGTCCTCCGCCCTCATGCTGTCTACGTGGCTGCCTATCTAGACGACATAATAATTTACAGTTATGACTGGCCGCAGCACTTGGAACACCTGAGGGCCATTCTAAAATCTCTGAGGTGAGCGGGCCTCACAGCTAACCTGAAAAAGTGTGTGATTGGGCAGGTGGAAGTATGGTATCTGGTGTTCCACTTGGGCCATGGGCAGGTGCATCCCCAAATTAACAAGACTGCAGCAATTGCGGCCTGCCCGAGGCCCAAGACCAAAAAGGAGGTGAGACGATTCTTGGGGCTGGCTGGCTATTATCGAAGGTTTCTACCTAGTTATTTGGATGTCACCAGCCCACTAACCGATCTCACTAAAAAGGGGGCTTCAGATCTGGTCCAGTGGACGGAGCAGTGCCAACAGGCCTTCTCTGAGGTAAAAGCTGCACTGTGTGGGGGGCCACTTTGCACTCCCCTGACTTCTCGCTCCCCTTTATTTTGCAGACTGATGCATCAGACAGAGGGCTGGGGGCCGTTTTGTCCCAGGAGGTGGAGGGCGAGGAGCACCCCATGCTGTACATCAGCCGGAAACTGTCGATGAGCGAAAGCAAGTGCAGCACAATCGAGAAGGAGTGTCTTGCCATTAAGTGGGCAGTCCTCGCCCTCCGATACTACCTGCTGGGGCACCCTTTCACTCTCTTTTTGGACCAAGTGCCCCTCCAGTGGCTCCACCGCAAGAAGGATGCCAATGTCCGGATCACCTGTTGGTATCTCGCCCTCCAGCCATTTAAGTTTGAGGTGATCCACAGGCCGGGGGCACAGATGGTGGTGGCGGACTTCCTGTCCCATCGGGGGGGGAGTCAGCTTCAGGCCGGACAGCTCCCCGGCCTGAGTCAGGTGGTGGGGATATGTGGCAGCGGGGGCGTGGCCAGGCAGTAGTCTGTGAATGGAGGGCAGGGTCGGAAAATGTAAGTGGCTAAGTCATTCCACCTGCTGTCAATTAATGTGTGTGTTTGTTACAGGGATGTAGCATAAAAGGAGAGAGAGAGAGCAGAGAAAAGGGTCTCTCTCCCTGACCACAACGCATGTGTGAGTGAGTGAAAGAAAGGAAGCTGGAAAGCAAGCTGAAAAGCTAAAATAAAGTGTTTGTGCAACCATCAACCATACAGTGGTGCTTGAAAGTTTGTGAACCCTTTAGAATTTTCTATATTTCTGCATAAATATGACCTAAAACATCATCAGATTTTCACACAAGTCCTAAAAGTAGATAAAGAGAACCCAGTTAAGCAAATGAGACAAAAATAGTATACTTAGTCATTTATTTATTGAGGAAAATGATCCAATATTACATATCTGTGAGTGGCAAAAGTAAGTGAACCTTTGCTTTCAGTATCTGGTGTGACCTCCTTGTACAGCAATAACTGCAACTAAACATTTGCGGTAACTGTTGATCAGTCCTGCACACCTGCGTGGAGGAATTTTAGCCCATGTGTATGTTTATGCAGATTATATATATATATATATATATATATATATATATATATATATATATATATATATATATACACACACACACACACAGTGGTGCTTGAAAGTTTGTGAACCCTTTAGAATTTTCTATATTTTTGCATAAATATGACCTAAAACATCATCAGATTTTCACACAAGTACTAAAAGTAGATAAAGAGAACCCAGTTAAACAAATGAGACAAAAATATTATACTTGGCCATTTATTTATTGAGGAAAATGATCCAATATTACATATCTGTGAGTGGCAAAAGTATGTGAGCCTCTAGGATTAGCAGTTAATTTGAAGGTGAAATTAGAGTCCTCACATGAACTGCTCGCTTCATGTCCTTCAACAACATTTCCATTGGATTAAGGTCAGGACTTTGACTTGGCCTTTCCAAAACATTAACTTTATTCTTCTTTAACCATTCTTTGGTAGAATGACTTGTATGCTTAGGGTCATTGTCTTGCTGCATGACCCACCTTCTCTTGAGATTCAGTTCATGGACAGATGTCCTGACATTTTCCTTTAGAATTCGCTGGTATAATTCAGAATTCATTGTTCCATCAATGAGGGCAAGCCGTCCTGGCCCAGATGCAGCAAAACAGGCCCAAACCATGATACTACCACCACCATGTTTCACAGATGGGATAAGGTTCTTATGCTGGAATGCAGTGTTTTCCTTTCTCCAAACATAACGCTTCTCATTTAAACCAAAAAGTTCTATTTTGGTCTCATCCGTCCACAAAACATTTTTCCAATAGCCTTCTGGCTTGTCCACGTGATCTTTAGCAAACTGCAGACGAGCAGCAATGTTTGTTTTGGAGAGCAGGGGCTTTCTCCTTGCAACCCTGCCATGCACACCATTGTTGTTCAGTGTTCTCCTGATGGTGGACTCATGAACATTAACATTAGCCAATGTGAGAGAGGCCTTCAGTTGCTTAGAAGTTACCCTGGGGTCCTTTGTGACCTCTCCAACTATTACACGCCTTGCTCTTGGAGTGATCTTTGTTGGTCGACCACTCCTGGGGAAGGTAACAATGGTCTTGAATTGCCTCCATTTGTACACAATCTGTCTGACTGTGGATTGTTGGAGTCCAAACTCTTTAGAGATGGTTTTGTAACCTTTTCCAGCCTGATGAGCATCAACAACATTTTTTCTGAGCTCCTCAGAAATCTCCTTTGTTTGTGCCATGATACACTTCCACAAGCATGTATTGTGAGGATCAGACTTTGATAGATCCCTGTTCTTTAAATAAAACAGGGTGCCCACTCACACCTGATTGTAATCCCATTGATTGAAAACACCTGACTCTAATTTCACCTTCAAATTAACTGCTAATCCTAGAGGCTCACATACTTTTGCCACTCACAGATATGTAATATTGGATCATTTTCCTCAATAAATAAATGGCCAAGTATAATATTTTTGTCCCATTTGTTTAACTGGGTTCTCTTTATCTACTTTTAGTACTTGTGTGAAAATCTGATGATGTTTTAGGTCATATTTATGCAAAAATATAGAAAATTCTAAAGGGTTCACAAACTTTCAAGCACCACTGTGTGTGTGTGTGTGTATATATATATATATATATATATATATATATATATATATATTATCTGCATAAACATACACACTGATCAGCCATAACATTATGACCACTGACAAGTAAAGTGAACATTATTTCATTATAATGGCACCTGTCAAAGAGTGGGATATATAAGGCAGCTAGACAACAGTCAGTTCTTGAAGTTGATGTGTTGGAAGCAGGAAAAATGGACAAGCATAAGTGACATCTGAGTGACACTGACAAGGGCCAAATTGTGATGACTAGGTGACTGGGTCTGAGCATCTCCAAAATGGCACATCTTGTGGGTTGTTCCCGGTATGCAGTGGTAAGTACCTACCAAAAGTGGTCCAAGGAAGGACAACCGATGAACCAGTGACAGCATCGTGGGTGTCAAAGGTTTACTGATTCGCATGGGGCACAAAGGCTAGCTTATATGGTCCAATCCCACAGAAGCGCTACTGTAGCAAAAACTGCTGAAAAAGTTCATGCTGCCTAAAACAGAAAAGTGTCAGCATTAACTTTTTCAGCAGTTTGTGCTACAGTAGCTTTTCTGTGGGCTAATCACTGAGCCTTCGAAACCCATAACCCTCTTGCTGGTTCACTGGTTGTCCTTCCTTGACCACTTTTGGCAAGGGAGTAACTTTGATTTTGACATTGGTGGGGACACAAAAGTAATCCAAGGCAGAGCTTCCGAAAGGTGTTTTTTTCCCATTAGCAATCATAATTTCAGGTCATGCAGATCTTATAGGTTAACGAGGGCAGCTGTGGCCTAATGGTTAGGGAGTTGGTCTTTGGATCCCAGGGTTACAGGTTCAAATCCCACCCTTAACTCTCCCTACTGAATTCAGCTCCCTACTGGGCTGAATCTCATGACTGACATATCCATCATTAATCTCACCTGTGAATTTCTGACCTCTCTATCTCCTCCAGCTGTGGGCTCCTCTACCTTCTCTGCACTGTCTTTCATCTCCTCCAGCCTCTCTGCTGTCTGTCACCTTACAAAAATATGTTGATGCATGACATATGAACAGATTAGGGATAGAATGATTGTAGAGTTTAATGGTAAGGTTGTAGCCTCAGCAAAAAGGGCTAGACAAAATTATTACATAGACTATAATTTATTCCCCACAAAAACATGGATGCATAATATCACATGATCTAGAATCTTATGATTTATTACTTTTACACCACACAATTCCTAATTTGTGTTTAAGCAGTCGTTCTGTCTCTTCCACAGAAATACATGAAAATAAGAATTAAAAACTTTAAGCATTTTTAGCATTAAATATTGTTTTTTTTTAAATTCAGTATCTGTATTGTTTGACATTGGGGGGGGGGGGGGTGTGTCTCAAAATTCACTGACTGCCTTATTGAGACACTCATAAATAGCTGCTACTGGTGGCATTTTCTATTCTGTAATTAAGCTCAAATTTTGCTAAAATGATATTTGGATATATAATTTAGTGATTGCCTATTATAGCATGATTATGATTACATTAGTATTGCATTTGTAGTATACCCCCATTTTTTGTCTTTTTATTGCCCCTCCATTTTCCATATTATGTCTTTTTGTTGCCTGTTTCTGTGTTCGTAATGTGTGTTATGATTTTCACTGCAGATGTGCTTGTGACTTCTTTTATGTTCATGCTGCAGTTACCAGTATTCGTCTGTAGGTGGCAGTAAAGGACCATGGATTTGTTGTATCTAGCCTAGCCTAGTAGTAGTAGAAAGAGGTCTCTGTAAAACGGTGAACGCAGCAGACTCAGCAGCAGACTCAGCGGCTGTCACGCTGTTGATTCTGAAATGCAAGTCGCACATCTGCATGGCCATGCAGTAGCCTACATCTGACTACTTACATTCTGTAAAACCATTAGGTCTATAAATTTAACATTCATTCATCGAGGATATTATCTAACACCAAGTTACATTGCTCCAGCATTCCTTTTCTCTGCAGCTATGCAGTAGCCTAGCTCTGATGCGTCCTGTCACGTTGCTAAACCTGCCTAAGGAGCCGCAGCAATACTTTTATGAAGGGTTTCCATACATCAAAAAGATTTTGTTGAGTTTTTAAAGCTTGACGGAAACCCTGCACTTACATTCTTGACTTTGAAGAAGAATGAACGAATGTCTCGTTTCTTGGGAGGGGGGCCGTCATCCATGATACTCAAGTCAGCATGCGAGTCATAGGGCAAGCATGCATGGACACTGAAGTCCAGCTCAATTTGTAGGCTGACGGAGAGTGGGGGGTGCGTGTGAGATACGGGGGGCTGATGGGCGGGTAGTCATGGCTGCTGTGGGAAGTGTGCTGCTGTTACAGCAGATGGAGTGACAGCTGGGATAGCCAACGATGTAAGTTAGCGAGAAACAGGTAGCTAATCAGAGAATGTATATCTACGTTAGAGGGGGGATTATTAGCAGTGTTATACATTTAACCCTTTGTGTGCCATATAATCATTGCTCAGGTTAGGACATCGGTTTTATTGATCGTGATTACACAGTAGCGGCTGAATATTGGTAGAGACACGTCCCCAGCGTCCCTACCCAAAATTACGCCCTAGACTTTTGGTAACCATTGCATACCGGGAACACCCCACAAGATGTACCATTTTGGAGATGCTCAGACCCAGTAATCTAGGCATCACAATTTGGCCCTTGTCAGAGTCACTCAGATCCTTATGTTTGATCATTTTTCCTGCATCCAATACATCAACTTCAAGCATTGACTGTTTTCTTGCTGCCTAATATATATCCAACTCCTTGACAGATGCCACTGTAATGAGATAAGCAATGTTATTCACTTTACCTGTCAGTGGTCATAATGTTATGACTGATCAGTGTTTGTGTGTGCATATATATATATATATATATATATATATATATATATATGAGAGAGACACTGCCTCAGTGCCATCTGCCATCCATCATCACAGTCATGACATTAATCCTGTGGTGACTAGCAATTACACATTCTCCTCCTTTTCTCTTTGCATTTGGACAGTGATGCACTCTCTGAAGCATCTTTAATATAAATATATTTTCAAAATGGTGTGATTTCAGCGACAGTTTTCTGAAGTGTTGTGACGTTTGAGATGCTGAGTAAGCATGAGTCAGATCACTTTTTCCCAGATTAAAAAGAAACCAAGCATGAATTTCTATTAGATTTGTATATTTTGACAGGAAGTGGAGAAAAAAATGGTGGTGAGAGAAATAGTTGGGGCCAAGCATGCTTTTTGCACTACAAAATGGTTGTGGATTAATATCTCCGTGCTTAGCAGCTTTTGCACTAGTACACACACAGCCATTTAAGCTTTTAATTACACAATCCAATCACGAGTTAGCTAAAACCAGCCTAACTTTTGTGTAAATAAAACCATTCACATAGCTCCCAAAAAGCTAGCTAACCTTTGACAAAGAATTTATTTGTGAACTTCAAACCAGTAGCTAGCCTGTTAGCTCTCATTCATATATAATGCATATTTGAGTGAGACATCTGTACAAGACAACTGACTAGTTAATAAGCTAACTAATTAGCATGCTAGGTAGTTAGTTACGTATACAGTGAGAGGAAGTTAATTCAGTGTTTAATTTTTTTTAAGGAAATTTCCACATATCCAAAGTGGAATAATAATGCTGTATGTGTGGACAATATAATGAAAAAAGTTTGTGGTTTGGGTCACATTCACACTGGATTGATGATTGTGTAGTATGTGGGCTATATAGTGAATAGGCTGTGTGGTTTGGGATACGTCTAGGATGGAATAATATGGTGTATATTTGGACTATATTGTGAATAGAGTGTTTGGTTTGGGAGCACATTTACAGTGAACTGATGGTGTTTATGTGGACTATATAGTGACTCAAAAGTGTGCTTTGGGACACATCCACAGTGGATTTTTTTTCCTGGATTTTTTTTTCCTTCCAGAATCGGATATTACAAACACTTGTTACTTTTAAATGGCAGCCAGGAGACATGGCCACTCTGGACTTCAAAATGTAGATTTTCTTTCCCCCTATAAATGTCAGGCCTCAGCTGGTGCACCACATAGCTTTGGAGAACCTCAGCTATATTTTGTACATAATAAGCTCTAACTTCAGATTTGTAGCCTTGTTTATATTTAGTTTTCCAGGTGAAGTTTTTTCTTTTTTTTCCTCCTCCAACTCTCATATTGCAATGCATTTCAGAGTGCCAGTGAATAATTATTATATGAAAAATGTCATAATTGCTCTCACAATAGAGGAGGAAGTGTGTGTTAAAAAGGCATCATGCCAGAAGGAATAATTATTAAATTCATAATATCTTCCTTGCATATATTTCTCAAAAGGTTGCAGTGTGACACTCGGCTCAGGAATAATCCAAGAGTGAATTTTCTGCTCATCAGCAAATCCATACACACGGAGCCTCAGAGTTTCAGTGACTGTATGCTAATAAAGTAAAGGCACAGTGTGTAATGACTGTGTGACCTGCTACAGCAATGTGGGAAAGGTCATCCCTGTAATAAACTGAAAAACACATTCAGACACGTTCATTAATAAATATCTCTGTTTATAATGTCACATTTCACTGGGCAAAAAAAAAGAGATAATGTGGCAGTGGGGGCGTGGTCAAGCATCGTTCTGTGACCAGATGGTGGAGTCAGGGAAGGTAAGTGGCAGAAACCTGAGGTCTATTAACGTGTGTTTGTGTGTCTTCTCCAGTGACTGCGCCCTATTTAAAGGGAGAGTGAGAGCAGAGGGAGAGCTCTCTCCCCAACCAGAAGACTTGTATGTGTGTGTGTGCGTGCGTGTGTGTGTGGCTGGGAGAGTGTTCAAGTTCCCATCTCATCTCATTATCTCTAGCCGCTTTATCCTTCTACAGGGTCGCAGGCAAGCTGGAGCCTATCCCAGCTGACTACGGGCGAAAGGCGGGGTACACCCTGGACAAGTCGCCAGGTCATCACAGGGCCGACACATAGACACAGACAACCATTCACACTCACATTCACACCTACGGTCAATTTAGAGTCACCAGTTAACCTAACCTGCATGTCTTTGGACTGTGGGGGAAACCGGAGCACCCGGAGGAAACCCACGCGGACACGGGGAGAACATGCAAACTCCACACAGAAAGGCCCTCGCCAGCCCCGGGGCTCGAACCCAGGACCTTCTTGCTGTGAGGCGACAGCGCTAACCGCTACACCACCGTGCCCCCAGTGTTCAAGTTGAAAAGCTGAAAATAAAAAGAGTTTTTGAACTTAATTCTGGCCTGCCGTCTTTCTGTGCTTCTCCCACTCATACGAACTGCCACAGTGGTGCCGAAACCCGAGACGGAGCACAGGAAAAGAACAGCCCCATGGAGTCCTCCCCCTTCGCAGACCTGGTCCACACCCTCGCCACGGCCCAGCAGAGCCAGCACCAGGCGCTAGTCGCCCTCCGGAAGGAGCAAGAGCACCGGTTCGAGGCCCTGGTGTTGGCGCAGCAGGAAGATCGACAGGCGTTCCGGCACCTCCTCGCATCGGCGGGGTCCACCACCTCCACTGCCGCGGGCCCTTCTCCCCTCACTCTAACTAAGATGGGCCTGCATGACGACCTCGAGGCCTTCCTCACGCTCTTCGAGCAGGCAGCAGAGGCCTCGGGCTGGCCGGTGGAACAGCACGAGGCGCGCCTCCTCCCCCTGCTAACGGGCGAGGTGCAGCTGGCCGTGCTACAGCTCCCCACCGACCGCCGGCGGGTCTACGCGGACCTTCGCCGAGCCGTCCTCCAGCAGGTGGGGTGCACCCCTGAACAGCAGCGACAGCACGTCCGCGTTCTGCGCCTTGAGGAAGTCAGCCGGCCGTTTGCATTTGGCCAGCAGCTCCGGGACGCCTGCTGGTGGTGGTTGAGGGCCGACAACCACGATGCCAAGGGAATCATCGATCAGGTGGTACTGGAACAGTTCATCACCCGCCTACCAGAGGGGACCACGGAGTGGGTCCAGTGCCACTGCCCAGGGTCGCTGGATCAGGCCATCAAGCTGGCGGAGGACCATTTGGTGGCTGTTATGACGGCAGGACAGCTGACATCTTCTTCACTCTCCTCTCTCTCTCCCCCCTCCTCCTGTGTCTCATCCTTGTCCCATTCCCCCACCGCAGAGACGGAGGCTGGCCCCACCCCAGCTGGCCCGTTGCACCCACGGTGCCCTCCCGTTTTTCCCTTCTGTGTCTGTCTCTTCCCCCCCTCAGTTGAGTGAGCCCCAGAGCGCCGGTGCAGAGAGGAAGCCCGGGCCGGTTTGCTGGCGCTGCGGGGAGCCAGGCCACCTCCAACAGCAGTGCTCGGCAATGGAAGTGGGCGTGGTGGTTTGGATCCCTGACTCACCAGGAGCCGCCCTTGATCAGGCCGGAGCGTATCGCATACCGGTGAGTATCCAAGGGGATACATATCAGGCGTTGGTGGACTCTAGCTGTAATCAGACCTCAATTCACCAAAGCCTGGTGCAAGACGAGGCATTGGGGGGAGCACAGGGTGTGAAGGTGTTGTGTGTGCACGGGGATGTTCACAGCTACCCTTTAGTGTCGGTCCACATTCTTTTCCGAGGGGAAAAATTTAGAGTAAAGGCGGCGGTTAATCCTCGCCTCACCCACTCAATAATTTTGGGGACTGATTGGCCGGGATTCAGGGAGTTAATGAGCCATTTAGTGAAGACTGGGTCCTGCTGTAGTTTAGCAGGGGGAGGGCCCGGTGTCGCATTGGCGGGAGCAGCTGTCACAGAGCCGTCTACGTCATCTCCGCATCAGAGTGAGGAGCAGCAGGCTCCTCCTCCCTCTCTCGGGGAATCCCTCATGGATTTCCCATTAGAGCAGTCATGAGACGAGACTCTGTGGCATGCGTTTGACCAAGTTAGAGTAATCGATGGTCAAATGCTCCAGACAAATGCCACCCCATCCTTCCCCTATTTTTCTATTATGAAGGATAGATTATACAGAGTGATGCAGGACACTCAGACTAAAGAGCAAGTCACGCAGCTTTTGATTCCAAAGAGCCGTCGGGAATTGGTATTCCAGGCGGCTCACTTTAATCCCATGGCTGGACACTTAGGGCAGGATAAGACACTAACCCAAATAATGGCCCGGTTCTATTGGCCAGGGATTCGCGGCGATGTCTGTAGGTGATGTACGGCGTGCCGCGAATGCCAGTTAGTAAATCCAGCGGCCATTCCAAAAGTGCCTTTGTGCCCTCTCCCATTAATTGAGACCCCGTTCGAAAGAATTGGGATGGATCTCGTCAGGCCATTAGATCAGTCAACATGAGGGTACCGCTTTATTTTAGTTCTGGTGGACTATGCAACATGATACCCAGAAGCAGTGCCTCTTCGCAATATCTCAGCATGCAGTATTGCAGAAGCGCTCTTCCGCGTCATCTCCCGAGTTGGAATCCCGAAAGAGATTCTGACTGACCAAGGCATCACGTTTATGTCACGTACACTGAGCGAACTGTATGGGTTATTAGGAATTAAGCCGATCCGCACCAGCGTTTGTCACCCACAAATGGACGGTTTAGTTGAACGGTTCAATCGCACCCTCAAAAATATAATTAAAACATTCGTAAGCGAGGGCGCACATAATTTGGATAAATGGCTCAAACCCTTGTTATTTGCAGTGCGAGAGGTCCCCCAAGCCTCCACGGGGTTCTCCCCATTCTAATTGTTATATGGGTGTAAGCCGCGCGCCATTCTAGATGTGCTACAAGAAAATTGGGAGGAGGGACCTTCACCAAGTAAAAATGAAATTCAATACGTTATTGACCTGCGTGCAAAACTCCACACACACACCAAACCCAGGAGAATTTGTGGCAGGCACAAGAATGGCAAACCCGCCTGTACGACAGGGGTATGCACCTTAGGGAGTTCGCACCAGGAGATAAAGTACTCGTACTGTTGCCCACGTCGAGCTCCAAATTGATCGCCAAGTGGCAAGGACCCTTTGAGGTCACATGGCGAGTCAGGGATGTAGACTACGAGGTGAGGCGAACGGACAGGGGTGGGGCGCTACAGATTTACCACCTCAATCTGCTCAAACTCTGGAACGAGGAGGTCCCCATGGCATTGGTGTCGGTGGTTCCAGAGAAGGTGGAGCTGGGGCCGAAGGTTCAAAAGGGAGCATTGGCATCACGTACCTTTCCGGTCCCCTGTGGAGACCACCTCTCCCCGACCCAACTCGCAGAGGTTGCCCAGTTGCAGACCGAGTTTTTGGACGTGTTCTCGCCCCTGCCCGGCCACACCGATCTCATAGAGCACCACATTGAGACGCCCCCGGGGGTGGTAGTGAGCAGCCGCCCTTACAGGCTACCCGAACATAAGAAAAAAGTGGTTTGGGAAGAACTCGAGGCCATGCTCGAAATGGGCATCATCAAGGAATCCCACAGTGACTGGAGCAGCCCGGTGGTCTTGGTACCCAAGGCCGACGGGTCGGTCCGGTTCTGTGTAGACTATAGAAAAGTCAATGCGGTGTCTAAATTCGACGTGTACCCAATGCCTCGTATTGATGAGTTGCTCGATCGACTAGGCACGGCTCACTTTTACTTGACACTGGATTTGACAAAGGGTTATTGGCAGATCCCCTTGACTCCATTATCCCGAGAAAAAATGACCTTTTCCACACCGTTTGGCTTACACCAGTTTGTCACACTTCCTTTTGGGCTGTTTGGGGTGCCCACTATGTTCCAGCAGCTGATGGATAGGGTCCTCCGCCCCCACACCACCTATGCGGCCGTGTACCACGATGATATCATTATCTATAGTGATGACTGGCTGCGGTACCTGCAACACCTGAGGGCTGTCCTTAGGTCACTGAGGCAAGCAGGTCTCACAGCCAACCCGAAGAAGTGTGCGATTGGGTGGGTGGAAGTACAGTATCTGGGCTTCCACTTGGGCAACGGGCAGGTGCGTCCCCAAATTAACAAGAAAGCAGCAATTGCGGCCTGCCCAAGGCCCAAGACCAAAAAGGGGGTGAGACAGTTCCTGGGCCTGGCTGGCTACTATCGTAGGTTTATACCTAATTATTCGGACGTCACCAGCCCGCTGACTGAATTCACTAAAAAGGGGGCACCAGATCCGGTCTAGTGGACGGAGCAATGCCAGTGGGCTTTCTCTGAGGTGAAGGCTGCACTGTGTGGGGGGGCCACTGTTACACTCCCCTGACTTTTCTCTCCCCTTTATGTTACAGACAGATGCGTCAGACAGGGGGCTGTTTTGTCCCAGGAGGTGGAGGGGGAGGACTGTCCAGTGCTGTACATCAGCAGGAAGCTGTTGGTACGTGAGGGGCGCTACAGCACCATCGAAAAAGAGTGCCTCGCGATCAAGTGGGCGGTCCTCGCCCTCCACTACTACCTGCGGGGATGCCCTTTCACCCTCTGTTCGGACCACGCGCCCCTCCAGTGGCTCCACTGCATGAAGGATGCCAACGTGCGGATCACCCGTTGGTATCTGGCACTCCAACCCTTTAACTTCAAGGTGATCCACAGGCCGGGGGCGCAGATGGTCGTGGCGGACTTCCTCTCCCGTCTGGGGGGGGGGGGGGGGGGGGTCAGCTGCAGGCCGGTCGGCCACCCGGCCTGAGTTGGGCGGTGGGGGTATGTGGCAGCGGGGGCGTGGTCAAGCATTGTTCTGTGACCGGAGGGCGGAGTCAGGGAAGGTAAGTGGCAGAATCACTGCACCTGAGGTCTATTAATGTGTGTTTGTGTGTCTTCCCCAGTGACCGCGCCCTATTTAAAGGGAGAGCGAGAGCAGAGGGAGAGCTCTCTCCCCAACCAGAAAACTTGTGTGTGCGTGCGTGCATGCGTGTGTGGCTGGGAGAGTGTTCAAGCTGAAAAACTGAAAATAAAAAGAGTTTTTGAACTTAATTCTGGCCTGCTGTCTTTCTGTGCTCCTCCCACTCATACGAACTGCCACAATATGCATGTAGAAGAGGGGAAAAATTGAAAAGAATAAATTAACAAAACAAGGAAAGGAGGGAAGTAGAAATAAATAAATAAAGAAAGATGCATAAAATTAATTACTGAAATTAAGACAAAAAAGGTTATAAAAACTAGAACAAAAGGATATAAATATGAATGAGGGGAACTGAAGAAAGAAAGAAAGAAAGAAAGAAAGAAAGAAAGAAAGAAAGAAAGAAAGAAAGAAAGAAAGAAAGAAAGAAAGAAAGAAAGAAAGAGTGGAAAATAAGGCTGAAAGGAGGAATCAAAAGAACAAGGGAAAAAGGAAGACATATGAAAAAAATGGTCCAAAGAAGAAAGAATGAGAGAAAAAAAAGAAAATAATACAGGAGAAGGGATTACCCAATGTTCCATAAGTATTTTTAATGAAAACTTTTCACCCTTTAAACTTTAAACAAATTAATAAATGTATAGTTTATAAAAATGAAGAATTCCATGGTGCACTGCTGATTGAAATTCTCTGCAAATAGAAATTTGAACAAAAGGCAGTAATTATAATTGATAAATGATGGAGAGCATTACGAGGCGAAGATATGAGATTTGGAACACGGTTGTCTCAATCGGGCTGTGTTTCATATCACTTTGGTCTGAACTCAGTTGCACTTCAGAGAGAGAAAATTGCCCATTTGGTTATGATGTACGGTGAACATAAACGTCTCAGAAACCATTCTGAAACAAACAGGCGATAATGGAAGCACATGAGAATGACGATGAGCTAATTTTCTCATTTTCTAATGGCCGCTTATAGACGCTGGAGAAGCAGACAGAACAATACACGCATGATTACAAAACAATTCCATTTGAATTGTGTCTCATTAGAGTTCGGAGGTAACAATTAATAAAGGGATGATGAGATACACTGCGCTTGGACTATCTGGAATGGCAATCATGGCCCTTTGATCTAAATGCTGCTTTCAAGATGGAGGAACAAATATGAAGTTTAGTAGGGAAAAGACTGTCCTAAACACTAGTGTAAGAAGAGTTTTTATTCACTCTAACAAGGGTGCTGAGACATATTTCATTTTTTTAAAATGTGTAATGGAAATGTAAAAGAAAGTACTTTACAATGAAATAGGCTCGTGACCACTAATACCTTGGAGTCACAGAAAGTGAAAATAATTGTGATAATTTTGAGGTAAATGTGTGCATAATTGGCTAAATTATGCAAATTTTTAGGTAATTTTAATGTAAATCTGTCTGCAAGTGAACTTACCCTAATTACTGTATAAGATACTTCTGTGGTACTTTAATGTAATTCTTGAAGTAAATGTGCACATGATTGGCTAAATTGTGCTAATTCTGAAGTAATTTTAATGTAAATCTATCTGCAAGTGAGTTAATTATTGTCTGAAGTATTTCTGTGGTACTTCTAACGTAATCCTTGATGTGTGCACAACTTGCTAAATTATGCTAATTCCGATATAATTCTGAGGTAATTTTAATGTAACTCTATCTGCAAGTAAGCTTAGTTATTGTCTGAGGTATTTCTGTGGTAATTCTAACGTAATCCTTGATGTGTGCACAACTTGTTAAATTATGCAAATTCAGAGTTAATTCCAAGGTAATTTTAATGTAAATCTATCTGCAAGTCAGCTTAATTACTGACTAAGGCACTTCTGTGGTACTTTAATGTAATTATTGAGGTAAATGTGTACATAACTGGCTAAATTCTGCTAATTCTAAGGTAATTCTGAGGCAATTTTCATGCAAATCTATCTGCAGGTTAGCTTAATTCCTGTCTAAGGTACAGTTAGGTCCATAAATATTTGGACAGAGACAATATTTTTCTAATTTTGGTTCTGTACATTACCACAATGAATTTTGAACAAAACAATTCAGATGCAGTTGAAGTTCAGAATTTCAGCTTTAATTCAGTGGGTTGAACAAAATGATTGCATAAAAATGAGAGGAACTAAAGCATTTTTTAAACACAATCCCTTCATTTCAGGGGCTCAAAAGTAATTGGACAAATTAAATAATTGTAAATAAAATGTTCATTTCTAATGCTTAGTTGAAAACCTTTTGTTGGCAATGACTGCCTGAAGTCTTGAACTCATAGACATCACCAGCTGCTGTGTTTCCTCCTTTTTAATGCTCTGCCAGGCCTTTACTGCAGCAGTTTTCAGTTGCTGTTTGTTTGTGGGTCTTTCTGTCTGAAGTTTAGTCTTTAACAAGTGAAATGCATTCTCAATTGGGTTGAGATCAGGTGACTGACTTGGCCATTCAAGAATATTCCACTTCTTTGCTTTAATAAACTCCTGGGTTGCTTTGGCTTTGTTTTGGGTCATTGTCCATCTGTATTATGAAACGCGACCAATCAGTTTGGCTGCATTTGCCTAGATTTGAGCACACAGTATGTCTCTGAATACCTCAGAATTCATCCGGCTGCTTCTGTCCTGTGTCACATCATCAATAAACACTAGTGACCCAGTGCCACTGGCAGCCATGCATGCCCAAGCCATCACACTGCCTCCGCCGTGTTTTACAGATGATGTGGTATGCTTTGGATCATGAGCTGTACCACGCCTTCGCCATACTTTTTTCTTGCCATCATTCTGGTAGAGGTTGATCTTGGTCTCATCTGTCCAAAGAATGTTCTTCCAGAACTGTGCTGGGTTTTTTTAGATGTTTTTAGCAAAGTCCAATCTAGCCTTTTTATTGTTAGTTGTTTTTTTTTTTTCTTTTTTATCAGACATCTAATTTATTGGGTTTGTTTACCTGACATGTTTCGACGTACAACTTCCGTCTTCCTCAGAGTGTCACCGGATGTTAATTGGTGACGCATCTTTTATCAGCTGCTGTTTCTGAAGGCGTGGCCTTCCTGTCTGGTTTGACAGGTCGGTCACGCCTTCTACTGTCTGTTTGTCCCCTGCAAGATGGCACTCCAGGTGTGGGAGAGCATGTATGCTCCCTCATCCCGGTTGATGGTCCTCGGGCTTCGCTTACGGATCTCCATGGCCTCCCTGATCCAGCGCTGATGTTTGTTATCTTCTGTGCGGATGACTCTGGCATTCCCCCAGTCCATAATGTGATTTTCCCTTTTACAGTGATCTGTTATAGCTGACTTATAATTTTCCTGTTGTGCCTTTTCTTTTATTGTTCGGGTTTGTCTTGTAGCTGTCTCCTTTTCGCACTCTTTCTTATGTTCATGTTTTCTTGTGTTGAAACTCCTTCCTGTCTCCCCAATATAAGTTTTATTGCATAATTTACATGCCTTTTTATTCTTGAGGCTTATGAGTGGCTTGCACTGTGCAGTGAACCCTCTGTATTTACTTTCATGCAGTCTTCTCTTTCTGGTAGATTTGGATATTGATACGCCTACCTCCTGGAGAGTGTTGTTCACTTGGTTGGCTGTTGTGAAGGGGTTTCTCTTCACCATGGAAAGTATTCTGCGATCATCCACCACTGTTGTCTTCTGTGGGCGTCCAGGTCTTTTTGCATTGATGAGTTCACCAGTGCTTTCTTTCTTTCTCAGGATGTACCAAACTGTAGATTTTGCCACTCCTAATATTGTAGCAATTTCTCGGATGTTTTTTTTCTGTTTTCGCAGCTTAAGGATGGCTTGTTTCACCTGCATGGAGAGCTCCTTTGACTGCATGTTTTCTTCACAGAAAAATCTTCCAAATGCAAGCACCACACCTCAAATCAACTCCAGGTCTTTTATCTACTTAATTGAGAATGACATCACGAAGGAATTGCCCACACCTGCCCATGAAATAGCCTTTGAGTCAATTGTCCAATTACTTTTGGTCCCTTTAAAAACAGGGTGGCACATGTTAAGGAGCTGAAACTCCTAAACCCTTCATCCAATTTTAATGTGGATACCCTCAAATGAAAGCTGAAAGTCTGGACTTTATGTCCATGTCCATTATATAACTATAACTTGAATATCTTTCAGTAAACAGGTAAAAAAACAATTTGTGTCAGTGTCCAAATATATATGGACCTAACTGTATTTCTGTGGTACTTCTAATGTAATTTTTGACATAAATGTGCACATAACTGGATAAATGCTGCAAATTCTGAGGAAATTTTAACATAAATATATCTGCATGTGAGCTTAATTACTGTCTAAGGTGCTTCTATGGTAATTGCAAGGTAATTCTCAGGAAAATATGTCCACAAGTGAGTTAACTTACAACTGCGATTCCAAAAAAGTTGGGACAAAGTAAAAATTGTAAATAAAAATGGAATGCAATAATTTACAAATCTCAAAAACTGATATTGTATTCACAGTAGAACATAGACAACATATCAAATGTCGAAAGTGAGACATTTTGAAATTTCATGTCAAATATTGGCTCATTTGAAATTTCATGACAGCAACACATCTCAAAAAAGTTGGGACAGGGGCAATAAGAGGCTGGAAAAGTTAAAGGTACAAAAAAGGAACAGCTGGAGGACCAAATTGCAACTCATTAGGTTAATTGGCAATAGGTCATTAACATGACTGGGTATAAAAAGAGCATCTTGGAGTGGCAGCGGCTCTCAGAAGTAAAGATGGGAAGAGGATCACCAATCCCCCTAATTCTGCGCCGACAAATAGTGGAGCAATATCAGAAAGGAGTTCGACAGTGTAAAATTGCAACGAGTTTGAACATATCATCATCTACAGTGCATAATATCATCAAAAGATTCAGAGAATCTGGAAGAATCTCTGTGCGTAAGGGTCAAGGCCAGAAAACCATACTGGGTGCCCGTGATCTTCGGGCCCTTAGATGGCACTGCATCACATACAGGCATGCTTCTGTATTGGAAATCACAAAATGGGCTCAGGAATATTTCCAGAGAACATTATCTGTGAACGCAATTCACCGTGCCATCCGCCGTTGCCAGCTAAAACTCTATAGTTCAAAGAAGAAGCCGTATCTAAACATGATCCAGAAGCACAGACGTCTTCTCTGGGCCAAGGCTCATTTAAAATGGACTGTGGAAAAGTGGAAAACTGTTCTGTGGTCAGACGAATCAAAATTTGAAGTTCTTTATGGAAATCAGGGACGCCGTGTCATTCGGACTAAAGAGGAATAGGACGGCCCAAGTTGGTATCAGCGCTCAGTTCAGAAGCCTGCATCTCTGATGGTATGGGGTTGCATTAGTGAGTGTGGCATGGGCAGCTTACACATCTGGAAAGACACCATCAATGCTGAAAGGTATATCCAGGTTCTAGAGCAACATATGCTCCCATCCAGATGACGTCTCTTTCAGGGAAAACCTTGTATTTTCCAACATGACAATGCCAAACCACATACTGCATCAATTACCGCATTATGGCTGTGTAGAAGAAGTGTCCGGGTACTGAACTGGCCAGCCTGCAGTCCAGCTCTTTGACCCATATAAAACATTTGGCGCATCATAAAACGGAAGATACGACAAAAAAGACCTAAGACGTTTACAGTGTGTTGTAAAGAGAAAAGGTGATGTCTCACAGTGGTAAACATGGCTTTGTCCCAACTTTTTTGAGATGTGTTGTCATGAAATTTAAAATCACCTAATTTTTCTCTTTAAATGATACATTTTCTCAGTTTAAACATTTGATATGTCATCTATGTTCTATTCTGAATAAAATATGGAATTTTGAAACTTCTACATCATTGCATTCCGTTTTTATTTACACTTTGTACTTTGTCCCACCTTTTTTTGGAATCGGGGTTGTACTATCTGAGGTAGGTACTTATGAGGTAATTATGATGTGTTCATGAGTGAGCTTAATTATTGGATGACTCAGTTTTGAGGTTATTCTGAGATAGTTTTATGGTAATTATGAGGTATGTCTGAGGTCATTCTGAGTTAATAATGAGGTCATCATGAGGTACTTCTGAGGTCAATGTGTCCACATGTGAGCTAATAATAGGTAATTGTCATTCTCAATAACTTCTGAGGTAGTTCTGATGTGTCCACATATTAGCTAAATTACCATTTCAGGTACTTCTCCCATAATTCTGATATACCTTTGAGGTGTTTCTGAGTTACTTTCCCATCTCCCATAACCTGGTATGGAACAGAATGGGATGGAACAGTACCATTACATATTTTAATGTGGTGTCACATATTTTCTTATATTTGCCTTCCGTATTTTTATATGCTGTTCCATCCCATGTATAACAAGTGTTCCGTCCCGCAATACCATTTTTGTGACATGCATTTACATAATGTATAATCTTACCTTTTTTGTTCCAGGATGTGTCAGATATCCTCTGTCTCATCAAGGTGCACACACACACACACACACACACACACACACACACAGAACAGTACCGTCACGTATTTTAATGTGGTGTCACGTATTTTCTTATATTTGCCTTCTGGGTTTTTATATGCTGTTCCGTCCCATGTATAACAAGTGTTCTGTCCCACAATATCATTTTCATGACTTTTATTTACATAATGCAATCTTACCTTTTTTGTTCCAGTTTCACAGAGACATCCGTCATGTCCACCATTTTATTAATCAGTATTTACATTAGTCATCCCGTCTTTATAGATGAACCTGTCCCTTCCCATATGATAAATAAAGTTAGAAGCAAAACAAATATATATTGTTTAGTTCTTTTATTGTCAAAACATAACTACTATTTATTCATCTATTTTACAATTTCTTGCCTCTTCCCCACCTCTACCTTTTCGTTTCTTCAGCTGACATTGTATACATTTCAAGTTCTTATCTTTTTTGTTCTGTGCTTCTGTTTTATGACCCATGTTTTCACAATCAGTGTGAAACCACATTTTACATTAATTGCACATAAAATACAAATCTGAATCTTCTGGTAACTTACAACTACAGTAAAGCCTTTCCACATGAATGGTTCTATATCTATCAGTTTTCTCAACAATTTATGTGGGAACATGGTAAAGAGTTTGTTTTGCATACAAGTGTGTAAGTGCTCTCTCATGACCCTAACATCATCCTCGACAGTATGTGGGTCAATGCCATGTAAAATACTGACACAGTTTGCTATGGCAAATACAACACAGAAATTAGTATCAGGTTGGGATTGAACATCTACAAATTTCAAAACTAGTGACATTGATGACACTGGTCTTGCAAACCGAGCCACACTTCTTAAACATGTTAACCTGAGATAGTTGCCTCCTCCACTGTCTAACACATCAACATCTCCATCATGACAGTTAAAAGTGGAGACAACTATCCAGTGAGAACCCATCCCAAAAGGATGGCACTCGTTCCGCCACACAGGATTTCTTTGTGATGTCACACCAAGGTATATTCTGTAATCAGAATTCTGGGCTTTTAGACTTCCTGGCTTTTAGATAAATTTCGATTGAAAATATCATGAATATAACATTAATACAATGTGACGGGATTGTCATGTATTGTCATGTATTATGTGACGGGATTATCACTGTCATGTATTATTTGATTATCCAGTTGTAATCAAATATTACATGACAATGATGTGTGAGTACAAGATGTTAAGTATGAAACCCCTGAATATTTAGAAAACGTGACATTATTGTAATGTACCGTCCCGTTCCAGTTCATACTTTCCATACTGCGTTATGGGAGACACTGTTACTTTTCTGAGGTAAATGTGTGCACAAGTGATCTTAAAGCACATACCACATATTGAACAATAACATGAGACATTACATCCATTATACAAGTATACAAATGTAATTGCAAACAGACGGAGTTCTGGCATTTGAGATGGAGTTGGTGAGTGCCACTGTGGGGTTTCTATCTTCCTTTGCACTTTTTCCTAGCTCAATTTCAGAAGAGTGAACTATGTTAAAAAAGTGACACTTTCACCTTGATCTGTCTGTTCATTTTCATGCATATTTTTTATAGTTTTAAACACTTTGCTTTTTCATCACTGAAGGGCATCCAGACTGTTTTAACAGCTAATTCTCACGGGATTGATTTGATGATTCGTGCCCCATCCTTCAGTGCTCAACCTTTATTTATTCATTCATTTATTTTATTTTTTTTAAACACCCAGGGGCTGGTGCTCTATTTTCAGTGTTATGTTATAAAAAACAGCTAATCTGGGATATAATAAAATCCGTATGACCCTGGGCAGGGGATTCTAATTATAAATAGGGGTAGTTTGACTGGATTATAGTCATAATCAATTTTGGACTTCAGAGTTCATCTTTTTTATGATGAAAATAAAGATGATGGAGGAAGAACAGAAGATAACAGCGTTAGCTTAGTGTTTAAGTGTCCAGGAAGTTGTAAGTTCAAATTTGAAGACTGGGCTTGAACTAGACTCTTAATAACACTAAGTCACTCTGGATAAAAGCATGTGCTAAAGGAATAACTCTAAATGTGGAAAAAGTCATGTCATATCATATTTAAGTTTCTGATTTGCTTCTATTTGGACTCCAAACCTGACTTTAATCAGCCAGCTGGACCGTTCATGATTTTGGCATTCCTCTTACTCAACTATTTGCTTTTTATCCAGATGGATAATATTTCAATTTTTAAATGTGTCAGACTAATTTACCACTTCCCCTCTAGTGTGCTGTTATTATAGCAGTTTAAAATCACACACATTAGTACAAACCACAATATTAAAAATGTTTGTACTGGTGTTGTATTGAACAACCAACAAAGTACTGAATGAAACAAAAACAGGCAAAAAGGTGATAAAATGGTTGAACCACAGCTGGAGTCATTGCTCATACTGATCTGAGAGTGGCCAAGTTTACATTAGACCGTATCTGTCTCGTTTTCTTCGTGGATGCACTGTCCGTTTACATTAAACCGCCTGGAAACGCCGGGAAACGGGAATCCGCCAGGGTCCACGTATTCAATCCAGATCGTGTCAGCTCCAGTGCTGTGTAAACATTGAGATACGCGGATACGCTGTGCTGAGCTCTAGCTGGCGTCGTCATTGGACAACGTCACTGTGACATCCACCTTCCTGATTCACTGGCGTTGGTCATGTGACGCGACTGCTGAAAAACAGCACGGACTTCCGCCTTGTATCACCTTTCATTAAAGAGTATAAAAGTATGAAAATACTGCAAATACTGATGCAAATACTGCCCATTGTGTACTTATGATTGTCTTTAGGCTTGCCATCCTTCCACTTGCAAGTGGTAAGTGATATGCGCTGGGATCACACACACAGCGGCTCAGTCCCGAATCGTGGCTCGTGCACTTCACTCGTGCGCTGTGTGAGCTGCGCAGTGCCGGAGTGCGCACCCTCCAGAGGGCACTCGCTGTTCAGGGCGGAGTGATTTGGAGCGCAGGATACCTGCGGAGCCGAGCGTATCCGTGTATTGGTGTTGCTGTGTGCACGCAAATCGTGTATTAGTGTTGCTGTGTGTACACTAATCGTTTTAAAAACGTTAATCTGATGATCCGCTGATACGGTCTAATGTAAACATGGGCTCAGTGGGTGTGGCCTAATATTCTAAGGGGTACACTTAATTGACAACCATCCAAGATTCCCAGCTTCCCAAACTTTCACACATTAGGTTTGTCTTCACTTGCTAAGTTAGCTTTCACTTTCTTGGTCACTCAACCTTGTGATTGGTGAGGGCGGAGATTACATAAGCTTTATGTAAGACCATTCATTTCTTTTATTTTCTATCATGTGCCTTTTGAACCAATCAGACCACAGTTCCCATCCAAAATCTCAATACAACCATTCAGATCATAGTTCCCACCTATAATGCCCCTGTAACCAATCTGATCGCAGTTCTCACCCAAAACCTAGGGTTGGGGATTACAATTCCTGTCCATAATCCTGCTGTAACCCATCAGACCACAGTTTGTGCCCAAAATACCTCTACAACTTATCAGACCATCATTTCAACCCACAGTGGCACTGTAACCACTCAGAGAATAGAAAAATTTTGCACATTTAATCCAAGCAGGTGATTAGAATAGATGACAAATTGATCAAAAAACTAAAATCTGGCACACTGCTCCTCCCTTAAAATACTTTATTAAAAGTTGTGACATTTTGAGCCATAAAGCTTTTCATCAGACCACAGTTCCTGCCCGCACTATAACAAATCAGACCACAGTCCCCACCCACAATGACACTGTTACCAATCAGAATACAGTTCTTGCATAAAATGACAATGTATGTTACAGGAAATCACAATAATAATAATAATAATAATAATAATAATAATAATAATAATAAAAACAACTCAAAATCAGAAATGCTGTTAACATTAACCAGTGAGCTCTTTTTGTTGATTCTTGAGTCAGCACGTATGCTCAAGTCATTCCTGGTCAGAGTATCAGCAATTGCACTAAGTATACTTAATTTCTAGTGCCCTTTGGAGGCAATTAGAGTACCTCACTCAATCAGGCAAATGACACAGTGACTGGACTTTTGGGAGCATCTCATTTCCTCTCTCTATCTCTCTGTTTGAGGACAGCAGCCACTTGAAGTGGATTGTGGCCTTTAGTGGTGGCTCAGCTGAAGTGCACACTCTGGAGCTGATTGCACGGAATCTGGATGAAGCTGCTGTGACCTTTTTCCAGTGATGATCAGAGAGCTGGCTTGCAGATGGACTTTACAGCCAGAATGTCTACTACTTCTTCTTCTTCTATAACATGAATCACTCTTGTGCCATTTAGAACTCACCTCCCTCTGTGACAAAATAAAGTGGATTGGAGCATGACTCACAGTGACATGCTTCATTGAGTTTCTGTGTAAAGGCTCACTCAGAACCCGCCATATACATGCTACTACGGGTGGTCTACGGTAAAAAAAAAAACAGGTAAGACCATGCTTGAGACTTGCGCACCACTTGCGTGTGTTCAGCACCATAGAAGGTCACGGATTGGCCGTGGAGACTTTTGGTCCTGCACATGCAAATTCTATGGGTCTTGCAAAAAATCAAGAACGCATACACTACATATGGGACCTGTACTCCTTTTGTACCCCTGAACCAAGTCAGCAGCATGGCTAGTAGGGGCTTTGCGATGATAGTAAGATGCATGAGTGACGCACGGTCATTGTATGAGTGACATGCCTCAGAAGTACTACACAAGTACTCCACACTTGCTATTTGTGCGTGTGTCCAAAACACTTACGGCGGGTCGTGAGCGTGGCATAAAATACAGAAGTGTGAATTCTGTTACTGTGTGTATACCATGTTGTGGTACAACAACAACAGAGAGAGAGAGAGAGAGAGTTGATATGAGGAGTCTCCTAACATCTGTGTGTCATTAACAGGGGCGGAAAAATCAATGCAAAACAATTTACACCTTCCTCTAGAGTGTACACTACAAATTTAATGACTCACTCATTGACTGAGTGTGAACCAAAAGAATTGATATCAACCAGTCGCTTACCTTCTGCAGAAGCTGCCTGGATGTGGGTGGAGCACAGAAGTACGGCAGGCTGTTGTTAGTGTTCAGATTTTTTATTTGGCTTTTCACCACAATACTTTCCCAATTGGGACAGTCTCTCTCTCTCTCTCTCTCTCTCTCTCTCACTCACACACACACACACACACTCCATCACGTTCTGGTCCCAATCTCTCCTCCTCTGCTCTCTTACTCCTTTTATGGAGTGCCGTCACTGCAAGAGACACACAGACACACATTAATTGACAACAGGTGTAGCGATTTGGCCACTCATCTTCCCCAACTCCGCCCTCCATTCACAAACCGACACTCGGCCATGCCCTCGCTGCCACACCTTCCTATCAGTGGGAGGTCTTTTGTAGGTTCTGAGTGAAGAAGCCAATCAGAGCTACACTTAGACCTGAACAGTCACTTGGGTTAATGAATATTAATGAATGTCAGTTAATGCTATTTAAAGGTTATTCATTACATGCATATTATACATCTTGCACATTATGCAGAGAGCATGTCATTTCATAGTCCAACTAGTGCACTTATACAGTGTATAGGGTGTACACTTCATTTAATGGTCTCAGAATAGGAGGATTGAGATGAGCCCCTTTTACTCCATGTATAAGTCCACAACATTATTTTATAGTACGTAGTTATTAGTTTCATACTATTTTAAAGCAGGGCACCTTTACAGTGAGTAGGGAACTGAATTCTTAATGGCATCGTATTGTACATATAATGCACTATGTAGTGTGTCAGAGTCATTATGTCAAGTGCACTTGCTGTAAAGAGGGAGCAAAAAAAAAATCAACTTATTGGACATATTGTGCCCTAAGTATGATGTAGAGGTCATTATTTTGTATCATACATAATGCATCTGTCAGCACATCTGTCTGTCTACATGTTTATCAATTTGTTTTCTGTTGTGTCTATCATATCTATCTCCCTGTCTATTGTTGTGTCTGTCTGTCTGTCTGTCCATCTGTCTAACAGTCTATCTGTCTGTGTCTATTTATGTCTGTTTGTCTTTTTGTCTATCTTCACCGATCTTGGGTGAATAAAGTGGTCTGCTTGCACACTACACACTAATAACCACATACTATTTTGGGAAGTTTGCAGCTGTGTCCTAAAGCATAGTGGAGAATCAATCACACACGTATAAAATTCCACAATGCACTGCAGCAATTCTGTGTTCTGATAATGTACTGACTGGTATAGGAAGTAACCATAATGCATGATGATATTAGCAGGGAACAATGAGTCAGGGCACTATGTAAGAGTGAGCGAGTTGTGCAGATGGCAACGGCAGGACACTGTGTGCACTCTGGCACTGACTCAGTGAACTCAGCGGAGTCCTGGCAGAGCGTTAGGGCACATCGTTAATACAGTGAGCGGGCAGGACACTTCTCGCATCACTCTGCAAACGAGGACAAATTAATCCAACCGGCTCCCTGTGTGGGTTGCGTCCCAAACCACATCACCACTCTGAGGGAGGAGGTGGCTTAACCAGGCATCCTAACTGCTCACTTTCATGTTAAATTCACTTCCGCTTGTTTCTTGTGCCCTTTAGCTGCAGCTCTCATTCTTGTAGCATTTCAACTCCTCCTCCTTTCCCATTGAAATTCAGCTAATGGCTCCAACCTATAGTGCACTACATATCACATTGAGTGCACTTATATAGAGGGAATCCCAACTGACTCAGTGCACTACACTCAGTACAAGCCAATATACACTCTGGAGTAGATGTTTATAAGGATTAAGGTGCATAATCCCAAATTGGTGTTTACTAAATTACCACACTATATAGGGTACATGTATGTATGGCGTAGGGAATATTAGACACATAGTACCCTAAACTACACTAAATAGCGTACAAGCCATGTCTAAGTAATTATAATTAGTGTAGGATACTCATACATAGGGTGTAGGAGATATTATTTCATACACTATGATGTACACATACACTGACTGTCTACTTTATTAGGAAAATATAACCTTTAGGAATTATTAGGAACAAACTGTTTTGAGTTGACATGAAGTCTATGGAAACTCAAATAACCACTCTTTACATCCATGGTAAGCAGAAAAGCATCTCAAAATATGTCATCTGTTGAGGCAGATGAGCTACAACAGAAGAAAGTTCTGCTCCTGTCAGCCAGGAGAGAGTCTGAGACTTGTTTTTGTTCAGCAAAATTTGTTTTCCAGGTGAATTAAAGCAGAACTAAGTGTGTGTTGACTCGTGAACACTTGCTAATCCATATTTAAAACTAACTTTATTGATCCAACCATTTCTATTACATCGGATTTGTCCCATGGGCCGTAGCCTGACCCTGGCTCTGGCCTGTATGCCTCTCACAATGATAAATATGCCTCAGGCTCCAACTTGTCAAAATAATATACAAGTCAACTCCATAGAGCTGTTTCTATATCAGAGAACATGTCAGAATAGTCAGAGGAGAAAATCTTGCCAGGCGTTTTCTGTCCAAGTGTGACAGATACACAGCAGCGTGGCTTTTTTTTTGAGTTCCTTTCTTCCTCGTATCCTTTTATTTATTATTTTATGTCTGGGTTGTGTTGCAGAGCATGTGTTCCTCACTCTGTAGTCAAGCCTTCTTTGATTCCTGGAATGTTTCGTCTCTTATTTTCCTCAAAACAGCACCTATTTTATTCTGCTTATACCACAGCAATTAAAAATTTATTTATTACTTATAAACAAGTTAGTTTCTGTTCTCGCTTACGTTATAACAGCTATAAATGCTCACAGCAAATAAAGCCATGAGTCTCAGGGAGCTACAGAGTGCCATTATACGACACAAGGACTTGTTATGCTAATGGCACTGACATAAAAATGTACTTTTTAAACATTCAGGATTCTGAGCATGTTTAGCAGGTGATCATTGTGTGGGGCTGTTTGTACAAATTGTTTTGAGAAATATACTCACTGTTTTGCAAATTTTAATGCTTATGATGATTTGAGAAATGTATGATTTGTTCATTGTTCATTTAATCTATTTTACTTACAGCAGCAGTCAAAAGTTTGTACACACCTAATTCAATGTTTTTTTGTTTACTTTATATTTATTTGTATTAATTAAAAGACACTTCATGTTTTAAAGTAATGATGGATGTTGTTTCTCTTTACTTAGTTGAGCAGTTCCTGACATATTATGGATTATTACAGTTGTAGAATAGGTTTTTTAAACTGTGGCTACTTTCAAGAATCTAAAATATAAAACATCTTTTTTTTTGAACACGTTTGTTCAACACATAATTCCATATATCACATATATTACTTCATAGTTTTGATGCCTTCAGTATTGTTCATTGTAGAAAATAGTCACAAGACAGAAAAACTTATGAGTAGAGTAGGGGTGTACATACTTTTGAATGGGACTGGATATGTCATGTTTTCTTTCCTTCTTGTTCCCATGTTTTATATTTTTTTCTCTCGTGTGTAGCTTTTATTTTCCCTGTCTTTTATTTCATTGTTATCCCTAAATTATCCACTCTCTTTCTTTCTTTCTTTCTTTCTTTGAACCCACTTTCTTTTTTCTTGTCTACATTTTTGTTCTTCCTTTCTTTTTATTATTTTAACTTTTTGTTTATTTCACATGCAGTCTGCATTCTTTCTTTCTTTCTTTCTTTCTTTCTTTCTTTCTTTCTTTCTTTCTTTTCTTTTGTCTCTGTTTCTTATTTTGTTTCTTTTTTGTTTCATTTTATCTCAATATTATTTCTTGTTTATGTATTTTAAGCCTTAAAACTATTCTTTCTTTCTTTCTTTCTTTCTTTCTTTCTTTCTTTCTTTCTTTCTTTCTTTCTTTCTTTCTTTCTTTCTTATTTTGTTTCATTGTTTCGTTTTGTCTCTTCATTCTTTCATTTTTGTTTCTGTTTCTTTTTTTGTTTCATGATGTCACAATATTACTTCTTTTGTGTATTTTTTTACATCTCGGAGTTATTCTTTCTTTCTTTCTTTCTTTCTTTCTTTCTTTCTTTCTTTCTTTCTTTCTTTCTTTCTTGTTGCTAGTTTCTCATTTTATTTCCTGTGTAGATCTTTGATTCTTCCTTTCACACTTATGTCTTTCTTTCTTTGTTAATTTGTTTGCTTATCCCTTTATATATATATATATATATATATATATATATATATATATATATATATATATATATATATATTACATTAATATTATATATATATATATATATATATATATATATATATATATATAAAATCCAGCCAGGTGGTGTAGTGGTTAGCGCTGTCGGCTCACAGCAAGAAGGTCCGGGTTCAAGCCCCGTGCGGAGTTTGCATGTTCTGTCTGTGTGGGTTTCCTCTGGGTGCTCCGGTTTCCCCCACAGTCCAAAGACATGCAGGTTAGGTTAACTGGTGACTCTAAATTGACCGTAGGTGTGAATGTGAATGGTTGTCTGTGTCTATGTGTCAGCCCTGTGATGACCTGGTGACTTGTCCAGGGTGTACATCGCCTTTCGCCCGTAGTCAGCTGGGATAGGCTCCAGCTTGCCTGCGACCCTGTAGAACAGGATAAAGCGGCTAGAGATAATGAGATGAGATGAGATAATCCAGCCACTGGGGGTGCATAAGCGTACTCTTGGTGCCAGTCCCAAGCCCGGATAAATTGGAGAGGGTTGCGTCAGGAAGGGCATCCGGCATAAAATTGTGCCAAATCTAACGTGCAGATTGAAAAGAATACCATACTGGATCAGTCAGAGCCCAGGTTAAAAACAGCTGCCTCTGGTACTGTTGGTCAACAGGGTGCCGGTAGAAAGAATGCTACTGTTGCGTCAAAAGGGAGAAGGAAAAAGAGAGGGGGGAGGCATGTTAGGAGAGAGCATGAAAGATGGAGGGAAGGAGCTTAGAATTGAGGGTAGGAACACTAAATGTGGGAACACTGACTGGCAGAGCGAGAGAGTTAGCAGGTATGATGGAAAGAAGGAAGTTGGACATTTTGTGTGTGCAGGAGATGAGGTGGAAAGGAAGCAAGGCCAAGAACATTGGAGGTGAATGCAAGTTGTTTTATTATGGAGTCGATGGAAAGAGAAATGGTGTTGGTATTGTTTTGAGGGGAGAGTTGGTCAACAGTGTGATTGATGTGAAGAGGGCGTCAGATAGAGTGATAGGCATGAAGTTGGAGATTCAAGGAGTAATCAATGTTGTGTGTGTGTGTGTGTGTGTGTGTGTGTGTGTGTGTGTGTGTGTGTGTGTGTGTGTGTGTGTGTGTGTGTGCACCCCACAGGTTGGATGTGAGAATGAAGAGAAAGAGTCTTTCTGGGAAAAGATGGATGAAGTGGTAGAAAGTATACCAAGGGAGGAGCACGTGCTGATAGGAGCAGATTTCAACGGGCATGTTGGCAAGGGAAACAGAGGAGATGAGGACGTGATGAGCAGATATGGTGTAAGAGAGAGAAATGTGGAAGGGCAAATGATGGTTGATTTTTCAAAGAGGATAAATTTGGCAATTGTCAGTACATACTTCGAGAAGAAAGAGCAGCACAGGGTGACGTTTAAGAGTGGAGGAAGATCTACACAGGTGGACTACATACTCTGCAGAAGGGGTAACCTGAAGAAGATTGGAGACTGTAAAGTGATGGCAGGGGACAGTGTAGCTAGACAACATTGAGTGGTCGTGTGCAGGATAAGCTTGAAAGTGAAAAAGAGGAAGCGTGAAATAGTGGAGCTGAAGATTAAGTGGTGGAAACTAAAAGAGGTTGAACATCAGAAGGAGTTGAGGGAAGAAATGAGACAAGCATTGAGTGGTAATGGAAGTCTGCCAGAAGATTGGGATACTACTGCTATACTAGTAAGAGAGGCAGCAAGGAAGGTGCTAGGGTGGTCATCGGGAAGGAGCAAGGAAGACAAGGAGACATGGTGGTGGAACAAAGAAGTGCAGGAAATTATAAAAGAGAAGAGGCTAGCAAAGAAGAATTGGGACGATCAGAGAGATGAGGAAAGCAGGCGGTTATACAGAGAGACAAGACAGAAGGCAAAAAGAGCAATAGAGAAGGAGAAAGCAGATGCATACCAGGAGTTGTACAAAAGACTGGAGACCAAAGAAGGGAGAGAAGGACATTTACAGACTAGCTAGGCAGAGAAACAGGGAAGCGCGGAATGTACAGCAGGTAAGTGTGATGAAAGATATACATGGAAATGTGCTGACAAACAAAGAGAGTGTATTAAGAAGGTGGAAAGAGTACTTTGAGGATTTATTAAATGAGGAGAATCCAAGAGAGAAAAGGTCAGATTTGTTGGAGACAGCAAATCAGGAAGCAGAGTTGGTTAGTAAGGATGAGGTGAGGGCAGTCATGAAAAGAATGAAGACTGGGAAAGCAGTTGGACCAGATGGTATCCCAATTGAGGCTTGGAGATGTTTGGGTGAGACAGCTGTGGAGTTCCTAACAAGATTGTTTAATAAGATCCTAGAGAATGAGAAAATGCCACATGAATGGAGAAAGAGTGTGCTAGTCCCAATATACAAGAATAAGGGAGATGTACCGTACAGAGCTGCAGTAATTACAGAGGTATAAAATTGATGAGCCACGCCATGAAGTTATGGGAAAGGGTATTGGAGGCAAGATTGAGAAGAGAGGTAGCAATCTGTGAACAGCAGTACGGGTTTATACCAAGGAAGAGCATGTCAGATGCAATTTTTGCTTCAAGAATGTTAATGGAGAAGTACAGGGAAGGCCAGAGAAAGCTACATTGTGTGTTTGTAGACCTGGAGAAGGCATAGGATAGAGTCCTGAGAGATGAGTTATGGTACTGTATGAGGAAGTGTGGAGTGAATGAGAAATATATTAGAGTGGTGCAAGACATGTATAAGAACAGTGAAACAGCAGTGAGGTATGCAGTTAGAATGACTGAATGGTTCAAGGTGAAGGTGGGACTTTATCAAGAATCTGCTTTGAGTCCTTTCTTGTTTGCCATAGTGATGGATAGCTTGATAGACGAAGTGAAGCAAGAGTCATGGAACATGATGCTTGTGGATGATATCGTGATATGTGGTGAAAGTAGAAAGGAGGTTGAGTTGGGTTTGGAGAGATGGAGGTATGCATTGGAATGGAGAGGAATGAAGGTGAGCAGTAGTAAAACAGAATACATGTGCATCAATGAGAATGGGGATAAGAGTGTAGTGAAGATGCAAGGAGTAGACATAAAGAAAGTTGGTGAATTCAAGTACCTGGGGTCAACTGTGCAGGAAAATAGGGGCTGCGATAGTGAAATGAGAAAGAGAGTGCAGGTAGGGTGGAGCAGTTGGAGAAGGATTTCGGGAGTAATTTGTGATAGAAATGTCCCAGCAAAAGTGAAAGGTAATATGTATAAGACAGTAATGAGACCAGCTATGATGTATGGATTGGACACTGTACCCTTAACGAAGAGACAGGAGGCAAAGTTGGAGGTGGCGGAGTTGAGGATGTTAAGGTTTGTGATGGAAGTGACAAGGTTGTACAGGATAAGGAATGAGCACATCAGCGGGACAGCACATGTGGAGAGCTTGGGAATTAAGCTAAGAGAGATGAGACTGAGATGGTATGGGCATGTCCTGAGAAGAGATGCAGAGCATGTTGGAAGGAGAATGTTGAGGATGGAGCTGCCAGGCACACGAAAAGGAGGAAGGCCAAAGAGGAAATACATGGATGTGGTGAGAGAGGACATAAAAGTGGCAGGTGTGGTAGAGAAAGATGCGGAAGATAGGGAGCAATGGAGACAAAAGATCCGCTGTGGCAGATATATATATGTGTGTGTGTGTGTATGTATGATACACACGTTACAGAATTTAACAGCAAGGAGAACCCTCCTCAACAGCAAGCAGTTATTAATAAAACAGCACTGGACAGGATTGAGAATGCAGAGAAAGTTGGCAGTCCTTGACTTTGCTGACCACACTGTCTCACACTCCATTTACAGGAACGCTGCTGTGGGGGAGGACATTCTCTGTTTTATTATTAAGGCTAGACTGCAGGTGTTGCCAACAAAATACAATCTGGCATTGTGGTATCCTGAACATCATCGGCCACACTGCCTGATGCATGCTGACCATGACGTGCATTTGGAGTCAGTCGCACATGTTGCGAATGGTTGCAGCATGTATAAACCACTCTATACTGCAGGTCATGATCGCATTGTGGACCTTATCGGCAGTGCTATTGAGCCACTCTTCCCAAATATGCACAAACATTCACGCTTGACGGCGGAGTGGTTCGGCAGCACTGAGGATGTGTTTGGCAATATCCCCAACACCCCTGACATTGTACTTCAGGACATGGATAGAAAGCAGGCAGTAGTAGTTGAAGTAGGATGTGTTTTTGATACATATATGGACATGACCTTTTATGACAAAATGGCCAAATATCAGTCCCTACTTGCAGCTATTACCAGCCTTGGCTATTCCTGTAACCTTATTGTCCTGATATTTGGTAGTCTGGGGCATGTACATAAATTAACAGTGAGTGGGTTAAGACTGGCAGGGCTTTCCAGAGTAAAATCTAAACAATTGGCGAAGTTCTGCTCGATATCAGCTGTAATAGGCAGCCTTGCAGTGTGGCGTAGGCGATGCTTTTTATATCCTTGATGCAAACCTTGATAATATTTGAATCCTGTATATGTTAATTTTTAATAGTGGGTTCAAATAAAAGTATTGTATGTATGTGAGGTGACAGTGCAAACCACTACACCACTGTGCCGCCCTATATACTTTTTTCCTTCCTTTCTTTTCTTATTTCGAGTGTTTTTCATTGCAATTCTTCATCTATGTTTTTGTCTGAATTTTCCTTTTCTTTCTTACAAAAATTATTTATTTATTTGCTTGTTTATTTATTAATCTCATCTCATTATCTCTAGCCACTTTATCCTGTTCTACAGGGTCGCAGGCAAGCTGGAACCTATCCCAGCTGACTACGGGTGAAAGGCGGGGTACACCCTGGACAAGTTGTCAGTTCATCACAGGGCTGACACATAGACACAGACAACCATTCACACTCACATTCACACCTACGGTCAATTTAGAGCCACCAATTAACCTAACCTGCATGGCTTTGGACTGTGGGGGAAACCGGAGCACCCAGAGGAAACCCACGTGGACACGGGGAGAACATGCAAACTCCACACAGAAAGGCCCTCGCCGGCCACAGGGCTCGAACCCGGACCTTCTTGCTGTGAGGCGACAGCGCTAACCACTACACCACCGTGCCACCCTTATTTATTTATTTATTTATTCATTCATTCATTTTCATGTTTTCTTTCTTTCTTGTTTCTAGTTTAGATAGTATTTGTCATGACCCGAAGGCCTTGGGAACAGATTGGACCCAATATGCAACTCCTGGGAAATGAACTGAAGTATACCTGATGAGTAGGCTCATGAGGAGAACAGGCAGGAAGCAGGTGCAGCAGCACAGTCTGAAACTCACTTAGTGAAATTCAGGAAGACAGAGAGAGGGGAGAGTGACAGATTATAATAATCAAGGCAAAAATGGAGCCAGAAAAATAACAGAGTCCTGAGTCAAAGTCCCATAAACAAAACCCAAAAATTGGCAGGCAAAATCATAGTCCAAAAATGTAATCCAAGTTGAGGAACAGAGTATGAACATGAACGTGAACCTAACAAAACTTATAGTGAGTATTTATCCATGTTGAATAATTCTCCTCTGTGTGTTTATATTGTGTGGCTAATAGCCTAATGTGTAGCAGGTGTGCTAGCACAGAATGAGGAGAATGGGGAAAATGCAGAGTGGAGTGGAAAGGTGCAGGTCAGGACTTGGAAGTTCCAGGCTGGATTGTGACAGTACCCCACCCCCCACCCCCAGGGGTGCCTCTGGGTGTTCCAGACAGAGCTCCCAGGTTCTTGCAGTGGAAATCCCCGATGAACACAGGGTTGAGGATGAAACACACTGGCACCCAATACCTCTCCTCTGGGCCCTACCCCTCCCAGTCGACCAGATACTGCAACCTCTGACCTTTTCGACAGACCTTTAGTAGTTTCCTGACTGTGTAGGCCTCCCATCCATCAATGATCCTGGGAGGGGGAGGGGCCTTGGAAGGGGGAGAGAAGGGGCTGGAGACCAGGGGTCTCATTTGAGAGACATGAAAAGATGGGTGGAGCTGTTGCATAGACTTGGGCAATGCCAATTTCACAGTCATGGGGTTAATGACCTTAGAAATAGGAAAGGGGCCAACAAAACTGGGGGCCAGCTTCTGTGAGGGAACCTTGAGAGGGAGATTGGCCATGGACAACATGACCCTTTGTCTCAGGTGGTAGACAGTGGTCAGCTGCGATGTCGATCTGCCATCCTCTTGTATGAATGATTGGCGTGTAACAGGTGACATCTGGCACACCCTATTGTTGGATAAAGGCTTTGGGCCAAAGGAACAGACACCTCCTCCTCCTCTTCAGGGAAAAGAGGGGGCTGGTAACCTAGGCAACACTGGAAGGGAGTCAGCCCAGTGGACAATAAGGGAAGGGTGTTGTGGGTGTATTCAATCCAAGGTTAGTGCCTGGCTCCAGGAAGAAGAATCACTGGACATTAGGCATCGTAGATTGACATCTAGCTTCTGATTGGTACTCTCCGTCTGCCCATTAGTACCAGGGGTGGTAACCTGAGGAGAGACTGAGAGTGACCCCAATGGGCTTGCAGAACTCTTTCCAGAAGTGAGCAGAGAACTGGGGACATCTGTCGGACACAATGTCTGTAGGCAGACTGTGAAACCATCGCAATGTGGAACCAAAGACAGTGAGGTACAGGTTTTTATGATCAATCCATATGATGATTGGAATCTCAGTCCCCTTCAACCAATGCCTCCACTCCTCCAGGGCCAACTTGATATCTAGTAGTTCCCAGTCACTACTGCCATAGTTGCATTTCATTGGAGTCATGCAACAAGAAAATAATGTGCAGGGGTGCACCTTGTTATCTGTGGCTGACCTCTGCAACAGGACAGCCCAGACACCCATGTCAGAGGTGTCAATTTTGAGGATGAACTGAATGGCAGGGTCAGGGATGATGAGAACTAGCGCTGGGGTGAATCTGCTCTTAAGAGAAGAGAAGGCTCTCTCAGCATGGTCAGTCCATGACAAGGGGTGCTTAGAAGATGTGAGTTTGGTCAGGAGAGTGGCAATGGTGCCATAGTTCCTGATAAACCTTCAATTAAAGTCAGCAAACATCAAAAAGCACCACAGTTCATTCTGGGAAGTGGGAACAGGCCACTCAATGACCACCTTGACCTTGTCAGGATCTGTTTGGACCACCCCAGGGGGAATCACAAAGCCCAATAAGGACACGGTGTGATTGTAAATTGAATTGAATGCCTTTACTGTCATTGCACAGCTGTACAATGAAATTTCAGTGCAACTCCTCAAGTGGTACATCCAAGATAAAAATAAAAGTCTAATATAAAATAAGTATAATATAAAATCTCATCTCATCTCATTATCTCTAGCCGCTTTATCCTTCTACAGGGTCGCAGGCAAGCTGGAGCCTATCCCAGCTGACTACGGGCGAAAGGCGGGGTACACCCTGGACAAGTCGCCAGGTCATCACAGGGCTGACACATAGACACAGACAACCATTCACACTCACATTCACACCTACGGTCAATTTAGAGTCACCAGTTAACCTAACCTGCATGTCTTTTGGACTGTGGGGGAAACCGGAGCACCCGGAGGAAACCCACGCGGACACGGGGAGAACATGCAAACTCCGCACAGAAAGGCCCTCGCCGGCCCCGGGGCTCGAACCCGGACCTTCTTGCTGTGAGGCGACAGCGCTAACCACTACACCACCGTGCCGCCCATAATATAAAATATAAAATATAAGAAATATAAAACTTATATACAGCAGACATCAACAAGTTAATAAATAGATGAGCAAGTGCACTGCACAGTCCAGAAAATATTACACAAAATTTTTCCCCTACTTCAACTAAGAGTTGATCTGTTTTATGGCACTTGGATAAAAACTGCTCATGAGTCTGGAGGTGCAGGCCTGTATGGACCTATAGCACCTTCCAGAAGGTAGCAGAATAAACAGGCTGTTTCCTGGGTAAGAACAGTCCTTTATGATGTTTTCTGCACAGCGAAAGCATCTGGTGTTATATATGTCCATTAGTGAAGGCAGCTGTGTCCGTATAATGTCCTGTGCCGACTTTCTGACACTCTCCAGAGCCTTTTTGCCAGACATGGTGCAGCTCTTAAACCATACCAAGATGTCGTGGCTGATGATGCTTTCCACAGAACGTTTGTAAAAGGACAAAAGCAGTTTCTGGGACAGGTTGACTTTTCTCAGTGACCTCAAAAAGTACAGTCTCTGCTGTGATTTTTCCACAAGAGCAGTGGTGTTAATAGTCCATGTGAGGTCCTGAGAGATATGTGTTCCCAAGAATCTGAAGTTGCTGACCCTCTCCACAATGTCCCCTTTGCTGTCAAGAGGGGCAGGTTCCTCCCTCTTCCTCTGAAAATCTATCACCAACTCCTTTGTTTTAGAGGAGTTGAGTACCAAGTTGTTGTCAGAACACCAAGCAGTGAGTTTCTGGACTTCATCCCTGTTGGCAGTCTCGTTGTTATTATGTATCAGTCCTACCATAGTAGTGTCGTCCGCGAACTTAATAATGATGTTGCTATTGTGGACAAGTGTACAGTCATGGGTGTATAGGGTGTATAGCAAAGGACTCAGTACACAGCCCTGGGGGGCACCAGTGCTGAGGGCCAGGACTGAGGAGTGGTGGAACCCCAGCCTAACTGACTGTGGACGGTCTGTTAGAAAGTCCTTGATTCATCTGCAGATGTGATGGCTGACACCCAGACTGTAAAGTTTGGACATCATTCTGCTGGGCATAATAGTATTAAAAGCAGAACTAAAGTCCACGAACAGCATTCTTACATATGAGCTGGGTCGTTCCACATGTGTTAACATGCTATGGAGGGTTGTGTTGATGGCATCTCCTGTCAACCTGTTGGCTCTGTATGCAAATTTATGATGATCTAAACTGGGAGGGAGAGAGACTTTGATTTGTTTTAGCACCAGCCTTTTATAACCGTCAAGGTAAGAGCCACAGGTCTGTAGTCAGAGCGGCTGCTGACAGATGGTTTCTTAGGGATGGGCACAATGGTGGCAGATTTGAAGCATTTGGGGACAGTACAGGAGGACAGAGAGAGGTTGAAGATAGAAGTGAATACCTCAGTTAGCTGGTCCACGCAGCCCTTCAGTACTCTTCCTGGGATACCATCGGGACCAGCAGCCTTCCTGGGGTTCACACCATGGAGCATTCTCCTGACCTCCTCCATACTCACTGTGAGTGCCAGGTCGCTTGTGGGTGATAAGAGTGTGGACCCAGTCTCTGCCTCAGTCACCTCAAAATGTGTGAAGAAATGGTTGAGCTCCTCAACAAGGTTCCTGGTGGTACTGGTGTTTGAATCTGTGGAGCCCTTAAAGTTTGTGAGGTGCTGGATTCCCTGCCAGATGCCCCAGGGGTCCCCCATGCTGAAGTGTCCCTTGATCTTTCTCCTGTAGGCTGCTCTTGCCTCTTTCATACCTCTTTTTAGGTTGGATCTGGCAATGCTGTACACTTCCATGTTGCCAGACCTAAAGGCTGTGTCACGGTCCCTCAGCAGCTGCTTGACGTCTCTGGTCATCCATGGTTTGTTGTTATGTGAGAAGAAAACTCGCACTTCTCTACTTTGGCAAAGAGCTGGTTCTCTAGGCGTCATTGCAGGGCCTGTCTGACGTGAGACTGATGGATCTCCAATGTGGGGGAGAAGATGAGGATATCATCGAAATAAACAAAGATGAACTGGTTTATGAAATCTCATAAAGCATCATTGATCAGGGCTTGAAGGACAGAAGGGAAGTTAGTGAGCCCAAACAGACGAACCAGATATTTGTAGTTGCCCGTAGGGTGTTGAACGCCATCTTCCACTCGTCTCCTTCTCTTATTCCTACCAGGTGGTAGGTGTTATGGAGGTCCAGCTTGGTAAAATCTGAGCCCCCTGAAGTAACTCAAAGGCAGTGGACATGAGTGGTAGGGGATAATGGTTCTTGACAGTGATAGCATTAAGTCCCCAATAGTCAATACAGAGCCTGAGGGAGTTGTCTTTCTTCTCCACAAAGAAAACCCTGCTCCTGCTTGAGAGGATGATGGATGAATTATACCAGCCACTAGAGACTCTGAGATGTATTTGTCCACGGCCTCCTGCTCCAAGGGGAAAGAGAGGAGATATGACCCCTGGGAGGTGTGGTTCCATGTAACAGTTCTGTGGTGCAGTCATCAGGCCAGTGTGGAGGAAGAGAGGTAGCGCACCTTACTGAACACGAAACAAAGGTCCAGATATTGGGGGGGGGGCATGTTAGAAAGATCTATTGTCTCATCAGGACTGGTTACAAGAGGGGCCAGAGAGGAGTCTGAGCAGAAGATAGGTAGGAGGCCAGGCAGTGGGTACTCCAAGAGAGAATGGTCCCATCACTCCAGTTAATGTGGGTGTTGTGGAGGTGTAACCAGGGAAGGCTAAGGACAATAAAGTCCTTTGTGTAGCGTGAAACGGATTGAACGTGATGACCTGAAACCTTCAAAGGAACAGGGTCAGAGACACAGGAAATGGGACTGAGTTCAATCCCGTTAAAAGCTCTGGTAACAAGGGGGCAATCTACCTGACACAAGGGGATGCCCAATTCTTCCACCCAGGAAGTCCTGATAAAGCTCTGGTCTACACCAGAATCAATGAGTGCTTGAACTGACTAGACCTTGTTTTGAAATGAAATCTCCACAGTCAATGTCAACCTAGCTGCAGGGGAAGACACCCATCCATATCCTCACATGTAGTGGTGTGCAGAGCCTTTTACTGGGCAGAGGGAGATGAAATCTCTAGACTATCCACAATAAAAACAGGCACTGTTTTCTTGATGGCATCTTCTTTCCTCTGGGGTTACCCAGGCTCTGCCTAATTGCATGGGCTCCAACTCACCGGGGGTGGCACCCTCCAATGGAGAAGTGATGGTTCTGGGTTCAACACTTCAGCTCCACTTCCAATCTCTTCTCTGATTGCGCAGCAGAAGATGCACGTCCATCCAACTGGCCAGGTCTACCAAGGCATCTAGGCTGTCAGGAAGGTAATGAGGTGCAATCTCATCTAGGATGGCATGATTTAGTCCATGAAAGAAGCCATCATACAAGGTGCTCACATTCCAGTCAACTGCTGTGGCAAGAGTCCAGAATTTGATGGCATAATCATGAATGTAACGGGCACCTTGCTTCAGCCCCATCAGCTGTCTTACTGCCTCCCTGCCCTTGGAGGAATGGTCAGAAACCTTCTGCATCTCCTCCGTGAACTCCCTGAAACTCGAGGATCAGGGTGCCCTGGCATCCAAAACAGCTGTTCCCCACTCCCATGCCTTTCCTGTTAAAACCGTGATGACATAAGCTACATGGGAGCTCTCAGATGGGAAGGCAGATGCCTGAAGTTCCATGGCTAAGGGGCACTGTGAGAGGAACAAACAGCAGGTCCTGGGAGCACCATCATACAGCTGTGGAGTGGGTAATTGAGGCTCACGAGGGGGCTGAGCAGCCAGCTGACTAGTTGGAGCTGGTGCTGGTTGGCCCGCGATTGAAGCCTGAAGGTTCTCCATCTGTGAGGAGAGTCTTTGTAGGGTATCAGTGATGGAGGACATGCTCTGGCAAACAGCAATGATCTCTTGCTGATGAGATCTGAGAACTAAGCCCTGCTTAGCCAATGCAGATTTGAGCACATCGTAGTCTGCTGGGTCCATGGTGTGGTGGATAAATTCTGTCATGACCTGAAGGCCATGGGAACAGATTGGACCCAAAATGCAACTACTGGAAAATGAACTGAGGTGTACCTGATGAGTTTTTGTCTGAATTTTCCTTTTCTTTATTACAAAGAAAAATTTCATTCATTCATTCTTTCATTCATTCATTCATTCTCATGTTTTCTTTCTTTCTAGTTTAGATAGTATTTGTCATGACCCGAAGGCCTTGGGAACAGATTGGACCCAATATGCAACTCCTGGGAAATGAACTGAAGTATACCTGATGAGTAGGCTCATGAGGAGAACAGGCAGGAAGCAGGTGCAGCAGCACAGTCTGAAACTCACTTAGTGAAATTCAGGAAGACAGAGAGAGGGGAGAGTGACAGATTATAATAATCAAGGCAAAAATGGAGCCAGAAAAATAACAGAGTCCTGAGTCAAAGTCCCAGAAACAAAACCCAAAAATCGGCAGGCAAAATCATAGTCCAAAAACTTAATCCAAGTCAGGGAGCAGAGCATGAGCATGAATGTGAAAGTGAACTTAACAAAACTAATGGTAAGTATTTATCCACGTTGAGTAATTCTCCTCGGTGTGTTTATATCACGTGGCTAATAGCAAATGTGTAGCAGGTATGCTAGCGCAATGTGGGGAGAATGGGGAAAACGTGGAGTGCAGCACAAAGGTGCAGGCCAGGACTTGGGAGGTCCAGACTGGATCTCATCTCATTATCTCTAGCCGCTTTATCCTTCTACAGGGTCGCAGGCAAGCTGGAGCCTATCCCAGCTGACTACGGGCGAAAGGCAGGGTACACCCTGGACAAGTCGCCAGGTCATCACAGGGCTGACACATAGACACAGACAACCATTCACACTCACATTCACACCTACGGTCAATTTAGAGTCACCAGTTAACCTAACCTGCATGTCTTTGGACTGTGGGGGAAACCGGAGCACCCGGAGGAAACCCACGCAGACACGGGGAGAACATGCAAACTCCACACAGAAAGGCCCTCGCCGGCCCCGGGGCTCGAACCCAGGACCTTCTTGCTGTGAGGTGACAGCGCTAACCACTACACCACCGTGCCGCCCCAGACTGGATCGTGACAGTATTTCTGTTTCTTGTCTTTTTATTCATTTCTTATTGTTTTCTTTGGGCAGCATGGTGGTGTAGTGGTTAGCACTGTCATCTCACAGCAAGAAGGTTCTGGGTTCGAGCCCAGTGGCTGACAGGTGCCTTTCTGTGTGGAGTTTGCATGTTCTCCCTGTGCCTGCATGGGTTTCCTCTGGGATGCTCCAGTTTCCCCCACAGTCCAAAGACATGCAGGATAGGTTCTAAATTGACTGTAGGTGTGAGTCTGAATAGTTGTTTGTCTCTATGTGTCAGTCCTGCGATGGCCTGGCGACTTGTCTCGGGTGTACCCCGCCTTTCGCCCATAGTCAGCTAGGATAGGCTCCAGCTTGCCTGTGACCCTGTACAGGATAAGCAGTAATGGATGGATTGTTTTCTTTTCTTATTCTTTCTATTCTTGCTTTCATTCTTCCTTACTTCCTTATTGTCTTTATTTCTACTGTCTTTCCTGTGGACTGATTGTGTTTGTAGACTGTATCATGAACAGTGTGTATTTTTTTTCTTTTTTAATCATTTTTATATCTTGTTTATTGTCTTTCTTTCATTTTATTTATCTTTATGTTTTATGATTTTCATACATTTGCAGTTATTTATTAAGTTCTTTTTTTGTTTTTATTCTTTATTCTTGTTCTCTCTCTCTCTCTCTCTCTCTCTCTCTCTCTCAGAAAGAAAGGAGCAGTGATGTGAGCAGTGTGCAGTTGTTAGTGAGGCCGTCTGATGGACACCGATGTGGTTAACGAAGCCATTGACGATGCGGCCGAGTTAATTGAGCTGAAGATGAATGGAGAAGACTGCATGTAGATGTGGAGAAGAATCGAGAAAGCACACACACGCACATCTGAAATGAATGGTTGCTGAGCAACATCAATCCAGTGAATTTCTCTCTCTCTCTCTCTCTCTCTCTCTCTCTGAGTCTGTCTTTCATCCTTTAATTCAGCCCCCTGCTGGAGCTAATCTCGTTTCTTCATTGAGCATCTGAGATAATTAATGCAAATTTCAAATGAGAAACTTATTCAGAGAAGAGCTGTCGCAGAAATAAGTCGAGGCCGTGATGTCCTAATTATCGTTTCCTTCTACCAAGCCTCGTCATGCGTCAGTGCAGCGTTTCTTCCTTTCGCTATTATGTCTATGGAGTAATTCTAGAGAGTGATTCAAATACTAGTTCTTCTTCCTCTTCTTCTTCTTCTTTCATGCATGGTCTACTCGAGAATTTTAGTGAGAGCTGCTCTGTGGACTGTTAACTTTTTATAAACTTTATACAATTCAAACAGTTTCAGATTAAAGTGTGAAACTTTCCCACTGAAACACACTAATACAATGTTCTAGAATTTTTCAATTCCAGCTGACAGATGATGATGTCATAATGGGCGTTACAGCAGCCAACCAATCAGCAGCTTCGATTCAACTCTCACTCAGTGGAACTGCGCACTCATTAATGTCCTAACACACTTTGATATTGTATATTATAACTACACTCTTCCTTGTCTTTCTGTTTCTTTCCCCCTTTTTGCCTCACTGTACATTTTCATCCTTCTTTCTTTTCAATCTTTATTTCCTTTCCATTTTTCTGAGTGTGTTTCTTTCTTTCTTTTTTTTCTTCCATATATTCCTGTTGTCTTTTTCTCTGCTCTTTCTATTTCCTTTTGTCTAATTATCTCTGCCAACTTTTTTGGAGGAGGTTACGTTTTTGCCTCTGTTTGTTTGTTTGTTCCCAATCTATCTCAAAAAATAAGGAATTGATTTTGATGAAATTTGGAGGCATGGTGGGCCATGAGCCAAAGAACAACTGATTAGATGTTGATGCAAATCCAGGTATGTATGTGGATCCAGGATGTTTTGTCTGTTCCCAAAGTAACTCAAAAAGTAGTGAACAGATTTGGATGAAATTTGGTGTACAGGTTTAGTATTATCCTAGGTTCAAATGATTTCACGTTTGATGTTGACAATATATGGCTTGGTGGAGGTATGCACTCTACCAAGTTCCCTTCTAGTTCTACTTTGTTCTTGTTTTCTTCCCTTCCTTTATTCTTTTTCTTTTGCTGATTGTCTTTCTCTTTCTTTTCTTTGTTTCTGCTCTCTTTCTACTGGACTGATGTGCATACAGCATGCACTTTGGGACATGTGCACACTATATTTTTGGTGGTGTGTAATAAATAGTGTGTGTCTGTGAGGTTTATGTGCATTTCTTTTTCAGCGAGACTGTAAATGTGTTTCGAGTCGATGCAGGCGTCCATATGCGCACAACTGTGTCATCACCAAGTGCACACTCACAAAGCTGGTGTAAATGACCTGAGCCATGTTTGATGGATTAGGTAACTATTTTTGGAGGCAGCATAGTTAGTGCATGAGAAAACACAAAGATGTGGACGCTTTGTTTATTTACTCACTTGTTTGTTTTCTTCTGTGGGAAAGGTTTAATATCAGAGAAAAAGAAGATGAAAAAAAACAGCTACCTTAAAAGTGTAAAAAAAAAAAAATTCACATATTTGATTGTATTGGTACTTTTTAAAACAAGCCCACTTTATGTATTGTTTATTGGAGGGAGGTTGAGTTATGGTAAATGTGCAGATACTTAAAAAATACATTGATATTCATTCCATAAATCCTACTTCACAATTTCAATGTTTGGTAATCAATAGATCATGAGATATCACCAGATTACCTGCTCAGTTGAAAAAAATATCTGGTTAATTACCACATCCAGACCATATCCATTCACATCCAGATCATGTACATGGTCGCCTTTATTAAATCAAGGTTGATTATAAGGCAGCCATGTGGGATTTGAATACTGGCATTATGGTTGAGCTAGAGGTTAAGTGGATAGAGCTGCTACGGAAAATAGTATAAGGAGGCTGCAAGCAATGCAATGTACCACCCACAGGCAGGTCTGAAGTTGACAGAGCAAGAGGGAACTGGGATTATGCCTTCATATATTCCAGTGAAGACATACACAGACTAACTGGTACAACAACTGTCCTCGAGTACCAAGAAAAATAACATCTAAAGGGTTAGGCCATGGTGTAAGAATGGACAACTCAACAGTACAAAAAATAGATGTTGTTCATGGGTCATACAGCAAGCAAAGGCAAGAGATGACAGCTAGATCGATGGACAAGGATCAAAAGAATGATGGAATTGGACAAGGGGCAGCTTCTTAGACTGATGAGGGAAAGCTCTGAATTCGAATGATGGATTTGTGGTTCTTCCTCAGACTCATGAGGTTAAGCCTCAAAGAGTAACAATGATGATGATGATGATGTCTGGACCATATCTTCTCCACATCCAGCCCAAATTCAAACCATATCCATTCTACATCCCGATCATGTCCGTTCCATATTCAGCCCACATCTGAACTATATCCTAACCACATCTCTACTATATCCTGTTTGCAACTTGAAATGGTAAGAGCAGTCCGCATGGACAAACTCTTCATCAGAGACTGAGAAAAAATATTAATCATGATGCTCCCAATAATTTTAGATAAGTGTTTTTGCAATAAAATGCACTATATAACTAGAAGGGCACTTGGCTGAGTGCATACCTCTGCCAAGCCACATATTCGGATTCGCATCAAAATCTAATCAATTATTCCTTGACCCATGGTTTACTTTTCCTCCAAATTTCATCATAATGTGCTCACTACATTTTGAATTACGTTGGGAACAGACAAAAAAAAATCCAGGCTCTGCATACATATCTGGATCCTGGAGCCACATACATATCCAGATTTGCATCAAAATCTGATCAATTGTTCCTTGGCCCATGGCTCACCTTTCCTCCAAATTTCATCAAAATCCGGTCACTGCTTTTTGAGTTACATTGTGTCAGTAAACCCACTGAGAAAGAACAAACTACAAACATGAACACTCTGGACTACAGCTCCCAAGACACACAGCACCCTCTGTCTCCAGCCTATTGAGTCTCAGCTAGCCCTCATTTCCTTAATCACCTGCTCCTCTATTTAAGCTCCCCAAACAAACACACCATTGCGAAGTATTGTCCTGCTAGCTCAGTTCATACTAAGCCTTGTATCTTTTCTGACTGCCTCTCATATTTATGACCCTTTGCTATTTCTTCCAAGTTTTCGCTCTTTGTCTTCCCTACATTACATTGTTTGCTGATCGCCCGATCCTTGCTAGTTTACTGACACTGATTCAAGTCCCTCGGCTTGGTTTTGTTGACAATCTGCACTCCCCACTCTGGAGAAGTTCACTGGAGACGCCATCGCATGTAAAGTTTTTTTACTGCAATGTTCTATGTATTTCGCCACCATCCCAAACTTATCTGATGAGCATAAAATCACTAAGTTTCTATCTTTTCTCACTGGCAAAGCACTCCACTGAGCAACTGCCATTTAGAACAAGGATGGTGAGCAAACTAAGTCATATGAACAGTTTCTCTCCCTGTTCAAGAGAGTGTTTGACCATGAACCAGAGAGGATAGAGGATGGGGAGAGTCTACTTGCTAGCTCTCAAGGTTCTTGAAGTGTTGCTGAATATGCCCTGGACTTCAGGATGCTAGCAGCCACCAGTGGATGGAACAATCCAGCTCTGAAAGCAGTCTTTCGCCAAGGTTTGCATCCTGAGATCATCAGTGAACTGGCCTGCAGAGATGAGAACCTCACTTTGGACTCCCTCATAGACTTAGCTACCGTATTCATCTCGACCAACTGTTAAAGCACCGACCCTCTATCCACAATAGTACCAGGTCTGTTCAGCCGTTGGAGGACAGCTCACCCATGGAGGTCTCACGAACTAGATTAAACTATGCTGAGCATGCTAGATGCTGCAAGGAGGGGTTATGCTTCTACTGTAGGAGCCCTGAATATAACATCCGGCACTGTCCGATCCGACCAGCCCGTGAGACCCCAGCAGAAAAACCAGTAAGATCTATGAGTCCGGTGAGAGAGTTCAACTCAAAATCCTTTAAGATACCAATTTTACTAAAGGTGGTATCCTCCACTTACATCCTATCTGCTTTTGTTGATTCAGGGGCAGAGGAGAACTTTATCAGTAATGCCATCATGCAAAAGCTCAACCTGCCTACCACCCCTCTGCACAGTGCATTAAGTATTAGGACCATCAATGGAGGACCCATAGGTGACAGGCTGGTCACTATACACACCCAACCAGTGCAGATTCACGTAGGAGCACTGCACAAAGAACTCATCTCACTGTATGTAACCACAACCATTGATCATGACATTATCCTTGGATGTCCCCGGCTACAGCTACATGACCCTCTGATTTCATGGCAAAATAAAGAAATTCTTCAATGGTCACCCACATGCTTCCAGAGCTGTCTCTCTCATCCCCAGGTCAAAGTATCTTCCACCTCAGTGGAAAGTCCTCAACCTAACTCCATGGATAATGTTCCTGACTGCTATTGGGACCTTTCAGAAGTCTTCAGTAAGAGGAAGGTCTGCAGGCTACCATCACATAGGCCGTATGACTGCATGATTGACCTATTGCCAGGTATGTCACCTCCATGTGTTCGTATTTATCCTCTATCCCAGAAGGAACACGCTGCTGTGGAGGAGTATATTCAGGAGGCCCTCAAACAGGGAGATCGCCTTTCCAAGTCTCCCGCATCTGCTGGTTTCCTTTTTGTGGAGAAACAAGGAGGTGGACTAAGGCCCTGTATCGATTACAGAGGTTTAAACCAGGTCACCGTAAAATATCCTTATCCTCTTCCCCTGGTTCCAGCAGCTCTGGAGCAACTCCGATCCATGAGGATCTTTTCTAAGCATGATCTGTGCAGCGCTTATAATCTGATCAGGATAATGAAGGGCTATGAATGGAAAACAGCCTTCAGCACTACCACTGGACACTTCAAATACCGGGTCATGCCTTATAGCCTATCTTCGGCACCCAGCATGCTCCAATGCTTTATCAGTGACATGCTACAGGACATCCTGGGCAAATATGTCATAGCTTATATTGACAACATCTTGATATACTCCTCAGATGTCCAAAATCACCAGGAACATGTCAGAGCACTTCTCAAGCACCTACTAGAGAACAACCTCTACATAAAGGCTGAAAAGTGTGAGTTTCATCAAAGTAGGATCTCCTTCCTTGGCTATATTATCAGCATTGAAGGAGTAAGTATGGACTCATCTAAAGTATCAGCTGTCACGTCCTGGCCAACACCCAAATCAATAAAGGATCTTCAACAATTCTTGGGCTTTGCAAACTTCTACCGCCAGTTCATTCGAGGTTTCAGCACTCTGGGAGCCCCTCTAACCACATTACTGAAGAAGGGTCCCAAACGCCTATAGTGGAACCCAGTGGCAGAGGAAGCCTTTAATCAGCTTAAGCTGGCCTTCACTTTGGCCCCCATACTCCAAGACCCTGACCCTACTAAGCCATTCATCGTAGAAGTACGTAGATGCATCTGACACTGGAGTAGGGGCCATCCTTTCCCAAAATTTTTGGGAAAAACAAAAGTCACACCCAGTAGCTTTCTTTTCAAAGAAACTAACTTCAGCATAAAGGAATTATGATGTGGGGAACAGAGAACTGCTTGCTATTAAGCTAGCCCTCAAGGAGTGGTGGCATTGATTAGAGGGAGCCACTCACCCCTTCGTAATTCTCACAGATCACAAGAACCTAGAATATCTCAGGAAAGCCAAAAGCCAATTTGACTTCACAATTTCATTCTGTCCAGGTTCCAAGAATACCAAAGCAGATGCTTTATACAGGGCTTTCGGTCCATCCCACCAAGACTCAGTTTCTCATCCCATCATCCCACCACAGTGTTTCGTACAATCCATCACCTGGGAAATGACAAGGAAATAAGCAAGTCACAGCCTCAAACCTGTCCCATTCATCTCCCATCTGGTCTTCTCTATGTACCCAAGCACCTTTGCAGCAGACTCATCACCTGGGCGCATGCATCTCCCGCCACTGGACATCCAAGTAGCCAACGCACTCACCAAATCTTAAGGAACAGGTACTGGTGGGAGAATATGCTTTCAGAAATCAACCAGTTTGTCACCTCATGCTCTGAATGTGCTCAAGTAAAGGTTCTGAGAACACACACACACACACCCCGCTGGCAAATTGTGCCCTCTACCGATTCCCCAAAGACTCGGGTCACACCTAGCATTTGACTTTATCACAGATCTCCCTCCCTCTCAAGGCAACACCATGATAATGGTAACCATCAACTGATTTTCAAAGGCATTGAAACTCATGCCATTGCCAGGCATCCCCACAGCCTCTCAGACCACAGAGCTGTTTCAACAAGTCTTCAGGCACTATGGCATCCCCGAAGATATAGTTAGTGACCGGGGACCCCAATTCATTTCACATTTTTGGACAAGCTTCATGGAGAGGTTGGGAGTATCTATAAGTCTCACATCTAGCTATCACCCCCAGTCTAACAGCCAAGTAGAGAGAGCAAACCACGAAATCAGGTGTTTCTTGAGGATCTATTGCATGCGTAACCGGGGGACTGGGCGTGCTTCCTTCCTTGGGCCGAGTATGCACAAAACTCACTTAAACTCTCAGCCACCCAACTAACACCATTTCAGTGCATACTCGGCTACAAACTGCTCTTGTTTCCCTGGGACGACACACCCAGCCAGGTACAAGCCATCAATGACTGGTTCAGACGCAGTCAAACCATCTGGGAGGAGGTCCATCAGTGTCTAGAATCAGTCTGCGCCAAGTACAAAGAATATGCAGATAAGGAAAGAGGAGAGACTCCTAACTTCCTCCCTGGCAACAGAGTATGGGTGGCCATGAAGAATCTGAGAGAAACCAACACCTGTAGAAAACTCCAGCCATGCTATGTCGGGCCATTAAAGGTTTTGCGCTGTGTCAATGAAGTATCATACCGTCTTGAACTCCCCCCTCACAGCTGAGTATCTCCTATGTTCCATATTTCACACCTAAAACCTGCTATCCCAGGGCCCCTTGCCAGTAACACACCAGTCCAGGAACACTCTGCACTCAATCTGGAGGGAGAGCCCATCTACCAGGTCAACAAGATCCTTGACTCGAGACGAAGAGGAGGCCAAGCTGAGTTCCTGGTAGATTGGGAAGGATATGGGCCCGAGGAACAAAGTTGGGCCAAATCCAGGGACATTCTCAACCCACTTCTTAAGCAAGAGTTCCATGCCCAGTATCCTAACAAACCAGCACCCAGAGGCAGGGGTCGTCCAAGAAAAAATGGAACTCCCGGAGGTAGCTCCTCTGGGGGGTGTTCTGTCAGTAAACCTGCTGAGAAAGAACAAACTACAAACATGGATACTCTGGATTACAGAACCCTTTGTCTCCAGCCTACTGAATCTCAGCTGGCCCTCATTTCCTTAATCACCTGTTCCTCTATTTAAGCTCCCTAAACAAACACACCATTGTGAAGTATCGTCCTGCTAGCTCAGTTCATACCAAGCCTTGTATCTTTTCTGACTGCCGCTCGTATTTCTGACCCTTTGCTGTTTCTTCCAAATTTTTGCTCTTTGTCTTCCCTACATTACATTGTTCACCGATCGCCCGACCCTCGCTAGTTTACCGACACCGATTCCAGTCCCTCGGCTTGGCTTTGTTGACAATCTGCACTCTGTTCTCCTCCGCACATACATCTGTAAGTGCCTGCATTCTAACACACTGGGAATAATCAAACAAACAAAAACAAACAAATGGAGGTGAAAACATAACCTCCTCCAACAAAGTTGGCAGAGGTCTCATCTCATTATCTCTAGCCGCTTTATCCTTCTACAGGGTCGCAGGCAAGCTGGAGCCTATCCCAGCTGACTACGGGCGAAAGGCGGGGTACACCCTGGACAAGTCGCCAGGTCATCACAGGGCTGACACATAGACACAGACAACCATTCACACTCACATTCACACCTACGGTCAATTTAGAGTCACCAGTTAACCTAACCTGCATGTCTTTGGACTGTGGGGGAAACCGGAGCACCCGGAGGAAACCCACGTGGACACGGGGAGAACATGCAAACTCCACACAGAAAGGCCCTCGCCGGACCCGGGGCTCGAACCCAGGACCTTCTTGCTGTGAGGCAACAGCGCTAACCACTACGCCACCGTGCCGCCCGTTGGCAGAGGTAATAACTTCAAAATATTCACTCCTTGTTATTATTTTTTTTATTTTGTCTGGATAAACATATCAGTCTTGCTGGTTAGCTAGTACGATTTTAAAATGCAAATTTATAGGTCCTCATTCAAACAACAACCAAGCTTTGTCTAGGAAATAATCCTTAGTTGTTGGCAGGCAGGGCGGCACGGTGGTGTAGTGATTAGCACTGTTGCCTCACAGCAAGAAGGTCCTAGGTTTTCCCCCCACAGTCCAAAGGCATGCAGGTTAAGCTAATTGGTGGCTCTAAATTGACCATAGGTGTGAATGGTTGTTTATCTCTGTGTCAGCCCTGTGATAACCTGGCGACTTGTCCAGGGTGTACCCTGCCTCTCGCCCATAGTCAGCTGGGATAGGATCTAGCTTGCCTGCGACCCTTGTACAACAGGATAAGTGGCTACAGATAATAGATGGATTGATGGATGGAGATATATATGCTTGAAGAGGAGATGGGTGCCACCAAGCAATCCAAGCCCAGAGAAAAGACATGAAAGATGAGTGACTGTCGGCATCTCTCATGCCTCCCTACAACCGCAATGCGGTTACGGGAATGAAAAGAACAGTTGGCAGGCAGCAGGAAGAAATCCTGCACAGTTTAAAAGACCATGTATGTAGCTCCTTGAGGTTTGTTTAATTTTGTTAAGATTTGAGTGAATGCGATATATTTTGCAGACTATTGGTTTGAAAACATCCCGCCTTCCCCCAAAGGACCTCCTCCTGACTAGAACAATGATATACTATACTTTTCAATAGATAATCATATGTTTACCTATTAATTAATTTTTTGAAGTAATTAATTTTGCCTGCATGTAGCTGTAAAAATGGTTTGTATTAATGCTAATGTTAGCCATGATGTTTCAAGAACTCTGGGTAATGTAAATTATGAAGAAGTAACTAAGTATGTAAATTTCATTGCAAAAGTGGACCAAAGTGCTGCACATGGAATCAAATATAATAATAGTATAAACAGATTATAAAATGAATTTTAGCACTGAGTTAGTTAGCACTCCTGCTAATGTCAGCAATCCACTTATTCCTATAATGCTAACAACCCCAATGATATCATTATGTACTATTTCTGTGGACCTGTCTCAAGCACTTTTCTGGTTCCTGGAGCACAACTTTGACTGTCAGCTAGCACTGGCCTTATTTAGCTTAAAAGTGTCAATTAGCATGTTAATTAGTATGAGTCAAACTCTTTCTTTGAATCTATTTTCAGTGCCATATTGCATCAATTAAAAAGTGCTTAAATGCATATATGGTTTGTTTTTCAAGGACGTGAAATTTTGTCTTTTTTTTTCATTCCCCAAGTTTCTTGATTTGGTTTCCAAAGAGCAATCAGAGGACAGTGAGGACACTCAGGCAAAAGACTTCATTAAGAAATAAACAGAGAAGAAAGTATTGTGAGTGTTTTAATTGTGCTATCAAGCATGTATGCAAATCTGTTCTGCGAGGATGGAAACGAAGGGTTGTTGGAGGTGACGGGGCAAGAGGAGCTGGGTTGACTCATCTTAAAAGCATGGATTTAATTACGAGGACATAGTGAAGGAGGGAGAATGGATAACAAGGGAATCCTGTCAGAACTGGACGAAAAGAACGGCTATTATAATCCTGTCAGCTGATAAACGAGAACATGATTATCTTAGCAGGTGATTATTAAAGACAGACATGATTTTAATGGTTCCTGATTGGGTTTTAAAGAGGTACTTGGACGTCCTGTGGTTCAGTTCAAAGTGTATCTTAGTTTCTCCATTATTTAACTGATATCGTAATATTGTATCCTTTCAGACCTGCCAACCCCTAAAAGTAATAATGAATAGTCCTTAGAAAGGGTGGGGTGGACAGTAACAATTTAGAATTTAATAAATGTTTTTCACTGTCTTTTATTTTAAAAAATGCAAAGCATTCCTAAGAAATATACTAGTGCATTTCAAAATATTGGAATATTGTGAAAAAGTTCTTTTTTTCATAATTTAATTCAAAAAGGTAAACTTTCTTATATTCTATATTCATTACAAGTAAAGTGAAATATTCCACTTCAAGGCTTGTTTTTGTTTTAATTTTGAGGATTATGGCTTATAGCTCATGGAAATCAGAAATTTAGTATCTGAAATTATTAGAGTATTTCACTTCAAGTTTGAGTCAAACAGTATAAATACTGTGTATCGCTCGGCCTAGTTCAGTACACACAACCACAATCATGGGGAAGACTGCTGACTTGACAGTTGTCCAGAAGATGATCATTGACACCCTACAAGGAGGGTAAGCCACAAAAGCTCATTGCTTAAAAGGCTGGCTGGAAAAGGTGCACAAGCAACATGGATGAGTGCAGCCTTGAGAGGATTGTCAAAAGTGGATTCAAGAATTTTGGAGAGCTTCACAAAGAGTGGACTAAGGCTGGTGTCAGTGCATCAAGAGCCACCACACGCATATGTCTTCAGGAAAGAGGCTACAACTGTGACATTCGTAATATAAAGCCCCCCCTGAACCAGAGATACCGTTAGAAGCGTCTTACCTGGGCTAAGGAGAGAAAGAACTGGAGTGTTGCTCAGTTGACTTTAAATGCATGTATACAGAGTATTTACCATATACTGTTTTATTCAAAATGAAATATTCTAATAATTTGAAATACTGTATGTTTGATTTTCATGAGGTATAAGCCATAATCATCAAAATTAAAACAAAAAAGCCTTGAAATATTTAACTTTATGTGCAATGAATATAGAATCTATGAAGGTTTATATTTTGAATTTAATTACAAAAAATAACTTTTTTTCACAATATTCCAATATGTTGAGATGCACTAGTATAGTAGTTAACTGACCCTTGTCTAATGTTAGCCAAGCTGACACTGATTAATAGATTTTATTTCACAAGTACCAACTCAAAATGTTCTCCACTTATCATTACAGAAAGCAAGGGTGCCATGTTGAAGCATCTTTCAAGTGGGAAAATCAAGTTGAGACTAGCGTACTAGCTAACATATTACTAACATGAAATCGGGGAAGGAGGTGGAGCTTCCAGGTGAGTCAATTAATATCAGATTTCAAAATACCTACACAGCTGTCAATTGTTACAAATTCATCTGTTGGCTCATCTGCCATTTGTATTTGGTGGTGGGAGTGGCTATGGACAGTATATTTACATTAGCAACAGCTACATTCAAGTTACATTCATGAAATTGAAGGTAATGTAAAAATTATGGTCCACATTTCACACAAGCCTTTAAAAAAGTGCTATTTTTTTCATTATACTTTGTGAGTCATGAAACATGGTGGTGGGAGCATTTTTAAAGACCTGGCCTAATCAGACATGCTAGCACAGCTAGTAATAATTGCAAGTGGAAGAACTACTGAATTAAGATGTCAAATGATGGCCACTCAGTTTCAGTCATTGCTAGTGTTCGCATTATTAAGACTAGAGCAACTAGTGATGTAGAAGTCTTATTGGTTTTTATCCCCTTCGGTCACGATACAGTAATTTTGGAAGAAAAAAAAAATCATCTTTTGCCTATCTCATCTTTTTAGGTAGGAGATGTCAAAAAATGCATTTTTTTAAATTGCTCATTTATTTTGCAAATTACAGCATGTACACAATTGTGTACATAATAACCAAACATTACTGTTGAAAGTGATGTACACAATTGTGTATCCGGTGATTGAAGGGGTTATTCTTGGGTTTCATGTGACATCACATCCACCTCATTAGTTATTCAAAACTTTAGCTGGTGGTCTCCCATGTTATTTGACTAAACGTTTGTATGAAGAAGGTGCATTGCTCACATGAAAAATGCCTGACATTTGCATTGTTTTAGGTTGTTTGAATCAATCAAACTGTGAAACTGATAAAAGTTTCTTCAAGGTTCCCCATGAATTAATTAAAAGGGGTGAATGAACACAGGATTTCACAAAAAGACATTGAGAAAGGTGGCTTTTGAACCTCTCACTGAAATCAAAGGGAGCCGAGTCGAAGCATGCTCGAGTTTGCAGTGATCACTTGGTGAAAGGTTTGTATATCCCTCTCAGCTATGTCCTTAGTGTTTTCCAAGTACTTTTCTTGCTATGTGTCATTATTTTACGGTACTTTTTTAATCACAAAGCGCTAAAGTCCCCAGCTGTTTCTTTGTTTACTCCTCACTTGATGGCCGCCATCAAGTGTCTCGCTTTCTTTAACAGGGTGTCCTAGCAGTCTTTTCAACAAGTCTTTCAGCAAGTGCACGAGATCAAAACAACCACAAATAATAGTCCATATGCATGAAGGTCGTGACAAAATTCTTACCCAGCCATACAGTTACAAGGTGCCGTGATCACGTCTCCATCTTGTTTAACTAAGATCCAGGTCTTTAAAGGGGTTTCTGATGATCTTTGTGAATGATTTACCTGAGAGATAAGACCGAACAGAAGTGAGAATCAAGCGAACTGTTGTTTGTTTACACTTCAACTTGCAGCGCTTTGTTGTAAAGACACAAATGAAAAGCTTAAAAAAAACCTCTTACACTGGCAAAAACAATACAGAATTCATTCGGCAGCGACTTGATACCAAGGTCCTTTACCCAGCCACATACAAAAAAGTTGTAAGCCTCCATACTCTTCCAAGCTTTCATCTGTTTTGCAGTGTAAAAGGATGTCTGCAACACCAGATAGTTTGAGATGTTGAGGAACTCAACTGAAGGGTAGTTTTCAAGATCGTATGACAAATCCTTCTTTCCCAGACTGTAGGAGCCTATTCCATTGCACATAGCAATCTTCTAAATATATCTAAAGTGAGCAGTGGCTTCTAGATTATGAGCATACTCTGATGTCATCGGTAGTTGTTTGCACGACGGCAGCCATTTTGGTTTGCTTGACCACCAACAGTTTTACTGGAAGTGAAATCGCTAAGAAAAGTCACATGACTGAAACCCAAGAATTTACTTATAGTGCCAGAGTCAAGCAATACTTTAAAGTCTGGCTTGGGATTCTGTTTCCATGTAAGGTCATAAGCAGTGTTGGGGGTAAAGCATTACAAAGTAACGTATTACCGTAATCACATTCCACTTACTGATCATTACATTCTACATTAACTATTCCTACCGTTACTTAAATTACTCATGTTTCGAAGAGAAAAAAATGACTTACTAAATATTTCTTCTATATTTTAACTGTTTACTGCCCATCTGTGTAATTTGCATGTGCGTCCACGCCAATATGAAGAGTGCAAAGAGAATGCAAACTAATTTTACACTCCAATGGCAAACGAGGACAAGAGTGGATATTTCCACAAATCGAGATATTCTCATTATTTCAAATTCGTTTCACTCAAAGATAAGAAAATTACTGTAAAGTGTAAGTTGTGTCCAGACCAAATACAACTTTCAAGTGCTGCAAATTCAACAAGCAATTTGTTGAAGTATTTCATGCTTGCTAAAACAAAACCTGTGTATTAAAGACCACTGTGCTGGAGAAGATAATGCTGCAACCTCACCTAAACAGGCTAAATGGGATTTTTATTCAGTGTCAGGAGTAGAGGTATCTCAGGGAGAGATGATGAAACTTAAGGATGAAGGAATATTAGAGTTGCACAACTCAGGAATGTCTCTTGGAGCCATTCCGAAACAATTGTAGACTCCAAGATTAGTCCAAACAATTGTACATAAGTACAAGTTATTGGGAAGTGCTGCCACTTTGCTGGAAGAAAATCTAAACTGTCATCATCAGCTGAGAGGAAATTGTTTCAAATAGTCAGGAACAACAAAGGAACCACCAAGGCACGGGCCTGCTATGAACTGGTAGCTGCTGGAATACAGAGTCAAGCAAGTTTTACATCACCTGCGCATATCCAAGAAAGACTCCCCACTCCAAAATTGACATCTTCAAGCTTGACTAAAATTTGCAACTAACCACATGGACAAAGAAAAAGCGTTCTGGTGGAAAGATTTATGGTCAGATGAGACCAAGATTGAGGTGTTTGTCTACAATGACCAGGGGTCCATAGGAACTCTGTACCAAATGTTAAGCATGGTGGTGGTAGCATCATGCTCCAGCGCTATTTTGTTGCCAGTGGAACTGGCAGCATAACCTCAAACCATCAGAAACTTGGACACTGTTGGGTGTTCCAACAGGACAATGACTCCAAATGCACATCAAAGCTTGTTGTGGAGCGCATAAAGCAGGCTAACATGAAGCTTAAGGGACATTTAACAAAATATTAAGTGGGCTGTTTGTATATACTTTTTTTATCCTGTGTTAATTTCAGAAAAGCCAAAATAAATGAAAAAGAAAAAAAATCTGCACCAAATTATTGTGTTTAACAATCATTCTGCTCCAGACAAAGAAGAGTTTGATGGAATCACTGAAAGTTCAATATTGCCATGACATTCAGATCTATCTATGTAAAGTTCTAACCGCAACTTCATATAGTTGAGTAAATGCTATTTTTGAGAAAAATGTTGATGCTTAAAATGTCAGACATAATGTAAGCCATATGTTGTTATGCTTTGTTGGAACATAAGTCAAGTCAATTCAAGTCAAGTCAACTTTACTGTCAAATATGCTATACATGCTCGACATACTTCCTGATGGGGAAGTTTGTTGAGTATACCACAATATACTGTAAGCTGTTTTATGGCAGAACTTTTAGGGTTACAGGATAAATTTGAATAGAATATAACTGGCTTCATTTGGTTTCATTCAAAGTACGGTAAATGTATGGACAGTGACAATTAATTTAAAGAATGTTTGTTTATTGCTACAACTACTACTTCTCATTTTTTTAAATTCACTTAATATTAGCTGTCATCCTTGTACTTTCTAATTGGTACAAAGTAGAATGATGTTATGTAGTAACTAGGAAGAATATAAAGAGTGAAGTAATCCTAAATTACAAAATGCACCCCAATACTTGTCATTCCTGTAAACATACAGTGGTGCTTGAAAGTTTGTGAACACTTTAGAATTTTCTATATTTCTGCATGAATATGACCTAAAACATCATTAGATTTTCATACAAGTCCTAAAAGTAGATAAAGAGAACCCAGTTAAACAAATGAGACAAAAATAGTATACTTGGTAATTTATTTATTGAGGAAAATGATCCAATATTACATATCTGAGAGTGGCAAAAGGATGTGAACCTTTGCTTTCAGTATCTGGTGTGACCCCCTTGTGCAGCAATAACTGCAACTAAACGTTTCTGGCAACTGTTGATCAGTCCTGCACACCGGCTTGGAGGAATTTTAGCTCATTCCTCTGTACAGAACAGCTTTAACTCTGGGATGTTGGTGGGTTCCCTCACATGAATTGCTCACTTTAGGTCCTTCCACAACATTTGAATTTGATGAAGGTCGGGACTTTGACTTGGCCATTCCAAAACATTAACTTTATTCTTCATTAACCATTCTCTGGTAGAATGACTTGTGTGCTTAGGGTCGTTGTCTTGCTGCATGACCCACCTTTTCTTGAGATTCAGTTCATGAACAGATGTCCTGACATTTTCCTTTAGAATTCGCTGGTATAATTCAGAATTCATTGCTCCATCAATGATGGCAAGCCGTCCTGGCCCAGATGCAGCAAAACAGGCCCAAACCATGGTACTACTACCACCACCATGTTTCATAGATGGGATAAGGTTCTTATGCTGGAATGCAGTGTTTTCCTTTCTCCAAACACAATGCTTCTCATTTAAACCAAAAAGTTCTATTTTGGTCTCATCCGTCCAAAAAACATTTTTCCCATAGCCTTCTGGCTTGTCCACATGATCTTTAGCAAACTGCAGACGAGCAACAATGTTCTTTTTGGAGAGCAGTGGCTTTCTCCTTGCAACCCTGCCATGCACACCATTGTCGTTCAGTGTTCTCCTGATGATGTACTCATGAACTTTAGCATTGGCCAATATGATAAAGGCCTTCAGTTGCTTAGAAGTTACCCTGGGGTCCTTTGTGACCTCGTCGACTATTAGACACTTTGCTCTTGGAGTGATCTTTGGTCGACCACTCCTGGGGAGGGTAACAATGGTCTTGAATTTCCTCCATTTGTACACAATCTGTCTGACTGTGGATCGGTGGAGTCCAAACTCTTTAGAGATGGTTTTGTAACCTTTTCCAGCCTGATGAGCATCAACAGCGCTTTTTCTGAGGTCCTCAGAAATCTCCTTTGTTCGTGCCATGATACACTTCCACAAACATGTGTTGTGAAGATCAGACTTTGATAGATCCCTGTTCTTTAAATAAAACAGGGTGCCCACTCACACCTGATTGTCATCCCAGTGATTGAAAACACCTGACTCTAATTTCACCTTCAAATTAACTGCTAATCCTAGAGTTTCACATACTTTTGCCACTCACGGATATGCAATATTGGATCATTTTCCTCAATAAATAAATTACCAAATGTAATATTTTTTTGTCTCATTTGTTTAACTGGGTTCTCTTTATCTACTTTTAGGACTTGTGTGAAAATCTGATGATGTTTTAGGTCATATTTATGCAGAAATATCAAAAATTATAAAGGGTTCACATACTTTCAAGCACCACTATATTATAGTATCAGTACTATAAATAAAACTTTGTGAGTCACTACTGTAATGTCTACTCAGTGTTTCATTATTATTGCAGGCATATGTAAATAAGGCAACAGTCAGGAGCCACACCCATCTGACTTTATTCTAGACACTTGTCAGTTTTCAATGCCAAAAGAGTTGATGAGTTAATCAGGGAAATAATTCATGACGAACTGAACGTGGAGTTGTTGAGTGGTTGCCTTGATACACAAATAACAACGATGGTTAATTTGGTCCGTTATTACCGCATTAAAATTCCTTTGCGAGAGCGAGTCAGGTTTCCTTTTAGTCTTTTAGTTTGTGCCTGTAGTGAGCCACGATGAGCAACTTCTGCCTCAAGATCACAAACGGGGCACAAACTATTTCTCCTTCCCAGTGCCAGTTGCTATTGGCAACTCTGAACCCGACAGTCTCCGCAGCTCAAGGCTGAGAAAGCATCGGTTTTGCGCCAGGGAGTAACAAGCCTGTCAGTTCACTTCCCAGCTCACGTAACGTTTCCCGACAGCTCCAGCACGAGGCCCAAGTCCAACGAAGGAAGGGAGGGAGCGAGGGAGCAAGGGAGCGAGCCGCATGCCTTGTTAGAGCTAATAGGACAACGAGATACCGTGTTGTTTCCAAGAGAGCGGCATCCTTCGCCAAATGTCAGCGTAATTCCTTCTGACTCACCGAAATAACGAAGAGAACGGCCCGCTAATGATTTCCTGTTTGGCACTGAAGCAGACAACAGCATGCCAAACTCAGGACCGGCAGCTCTGCGCTGACCTTTTTCTCATGTGGAAGATTTATAAACTACACAAGTGTGGTTTTTACGCTGGTTCAATTTTCACTCATTTTCATGTCATTTAATTGAACATTTATATCATTTGTTTTGTTTTTGGTCTGTAAATAGATCTTGCCCCCATTTTCTGACCTGATTTTTCTCATGTATTTTTGAGCATGAACCCCTTTTTTTCCCTTAAAAATAGGATTATTTATTAATTTGTTTGCGTTTGTTTGTTGTTAGTTTTTGTGTTCTGTTTGGTTCAATTTTAACACTGAATAAAAAAAAAGCATATGAAATTAGTGCTGTCTTGTCCTAATGAATAGAATTTTTGAACCAAATTTTGTGGAATATGCAAACTTTTAAATACGCGTGTGTGTGTGTGTGTGTGTGTGTGTATATATATATATTAGTGCTGTCAAGCGATTAAAATATTTAATCGCGATTAATGTCGCGACTGTCATAGTTAACTCGCGATTAATCGCAATTTAATCGCACATTTTTGTCACATGAAAAACCATTGTAATTCTCTTATCAGCATAAAAAAGTGAATGGGCTTACTTTGTACCAATGTTTTTTTTTTTTTTTTATTGTAGAGCATAACACTACGGAGCCGTAAAGGGGACATGGTGAATAAAAAAAATAACAAAGCGTGGGAACGACTTATAAGGCGTGTGCACAAGATATTAATGCGCGCGCACGAGTTATAACCCATGCGCACGCTTTGCGTTAAGGCGTGCGCTCGGGTAATTAAAAGTGAGGGGACGAGTTACTACGGCTCCGTATAACACGTCTTGTCACAGCCACTGCAAAGTCGGGCTGGAGCCGCCGATGGGAAAACAAAACCTAAGCCGAGCACCGTGGCTCTTCGTCCCGAGGCGCGGCAGCGCGAGCTGCCCGCGCTGGCTCTTCGGGGGAGGGCAGAGGACTCTGGCTGTGAGGGGCGTGGCATTACAGTCTAGCTGCTATTGTTTTTCTAAGCAAAGTCTCTGTTCTCTTCCAAGTTCCTGGCAGTTTCAAAAGCTTATGAAAAACCTACATCATGTCACAGAGCGTTAATCTCGCGATAAAAAATGATCGCCGTTAAAATTGAGTCAAGTTAACGCGATAATAACGCTTTTTTGACAGCACTAATATATATATATATATATATATATATATATATATATATATATATAGTCATGCTTGAAAGTTTGTGAACCCTTTAGAATTTTCTATATTTCTGCATAAATATGACCTAAAACATCATCAGATTTTCACACAAGTCCTAAAAGTAGATAAAGAGAACCCAGTTAAACAAATGAGACAAAAATATTATACTTGGTCATTCATTTATTGATGAAAATGATCCAATATTATATATCTGTGAGTGGCAAAAGTATGTGAACCTTTGCTTTCAGTATCTGGTGTGACCCCCTTGTGCAGCAATAACTGCAACTAAATGTTTCCGGTAACTGTTGATCAGTCCTGCACACCAGCTTGGAGGAATTTTAGCCCATTCCTCCATACAGAACAGCTTCAACTCTGGGATGTTGGTGGGTTTCCTCACATGAACTGCTCGCTTCAGATCCTTCCACAACATTTCAATTGGATTAAGGTCAGAACTTTGACTTGACCATTCCAAAACATTAATTTTATTCTTCTTTAACCATTCTTTGGTAGAACGACTTGTGTGCTTAGGGTCGTTGTCTTGCTGCCTGACCCACCTTCTCTTGAGATTCAGTTCATGGACAGATGTCCTGACATTTTCTTTTAGAATTTGCTGGTATAATTCAGAATTCATTGTTCCATCAATGATGGTAAGCCGTCCTGGCCCAGATGCAGCAAAACAGGCCCAAACCATGATACTACCACCACCATGTTTCACAGATGGGATAAGGTTCTTATGCTGGAATGCACTGTTTTCCTTTCTCCAAATATAATGCTTTTCATTTAAACCAAAAAGTTCTATTTTGGTCTCATCTATCCGCAAAACATTTTTCCAATAGCCTTCTGGCTTGTCCACGTGATCTTTAGCAAACCACAGACAAGCAGCAATGTTCTTTTTGGAGAGCAGTGGCTTTCTCCTTACAACCCTGCCATGCACACCATTGTTGTTCAGTGTTCTCCTGATGGTGGACTCATGAACATTAACATTAGCCAATGTGAGAGAGGCCTTCAGTTGCTCAGAAGTTACCCTGAGGTCCTTTGTGACCTCGCTGACTATTACACACCTTGCTCTTGGAGTGATCTTTGTTGGTTGACCACCCCTGGGGAGGGTAACAATGGTCTTGAATTTCCTCCATTTGTACACAATCTGTCTGACTGTGGATTGGTGGAGTCCCAACTCTTTAGAGATGGTTTTGTAACCTTTTCCAGCCTGATGAGCATCAACAACGCTTTTTCTGAGGTCCTCAGAAATCTCCTTTGTTTGTGCCATGATACACTTCCACAAACATGTGTTGTGAAGATCAGACTTTGATAGATCCCTGTTCTTTAAATAAAACAGGGTGCCCACTCACACCTGATTGTCATCCCATTGATTGAAAACACCTGACTCTAATTTCACCTTCAAATGAACTGCTAATCCTAGAGGTTCACATACTTTTGCCACTCACAGATATGTAATATTGGATCATTTTCCTCAATAAATAAATGACCAAGTATAATATTTTATCTCATTTGTTTACCTGGGTTCTCTTTATCAACTTTTAGGACTTGTGTGAAAATCTGATGACGTTTTAGGTCATATTTATGCAGAAATATACAAAATTCTAAAGGGTTCACAAACTTTCAAGCACCACTGTGTGTATATATCTCATCTCATCTCATTATCTCTAGCCGCTTTATCCTTCTACAGGGTCGCAGGCAAGCTGGAGCCTATCCCAGCTACTACAGGCGAAAGGCGGGGTACACCCTGGACAAGTCGCCAGGTCATCACAGGGCTGACACATAGACACAGACAACCATTCACACTCACATTCACACCTACGGTCAATTTAGAGTCACCAGTTAACCTAACCTGCATGTCTTTGGACTGTGGGGGAAACTGGAGCACCCGGAGGAAACCCACGCGGACACGGGGAGAACATGCAAACTCCACACAGAAAGGCCCTCGCCGGCCATGGGGCTCGAACCCAGGACCTTCTTGCTGTGAGGCGACAGCGCTAACCACTACACCACCGTGCCGCCATATATATATATATATATATATATATATATATATATTATGGCATGCCGTTCAGGAAATTAATCTTTGAATATATGAAATGAAACCCTGAATATATGGAATGAAACTTTGTATTCTGCCCCCGCTCCCACAGCTCGGCAGATAGACAACAAGTCCCAAGAAAAACTCTGACTCAGAGGAGAGTATTAGAGTATATTGAGAAACGCTGTAAAACTGGACAAACAAAATTTATAAATTAGTTTTATATACAGAAAATACCATTATACAAATATGCATTAGCTTCCAGCTAACGTTAATGGCAAAATTAATGTATATGCTAATCAGGGCTTTGAACCGGTTCAAGGAACAAAAACGAAAACCGGGAACTTTTTCTATTTCACATGGAACAGAAACGAAACCAGAAACTTTATTATTTTTTATGTTCCGGAACAGAAACACTTATTAAAAATAATGGTAACCGGTTAATACCGGTTTTTATTTCGTTCCTCAAAGTTTCTGTAGCCTACAAATAAAAAAGTCATTCTTCTCCTGCGCAAGTTTCTATGACCCGCTGGGGTTCACTTCCTGTGTGACGTTCGCTGACTGAATGGAGAGAGCGGGAAGGTGGACTACTATCACATCTCCACGTGATAATAAGTGAGTAAGTGTGCATTACTGAGTGTCTGAGCAAAGAAGAGCCTGAACGTTGCAACCTCCCTATTGGCTGTTTGTAAAAATGTATCAATTGTTGCCCTTCCCACGGGAATCATCGCGGACTCGAGAGACGAGACCTGACGAGTTAGTTTGTTGGTAGCAGAACAAAGTGTCTGGACACAAATCGGGTTTTCAGAAAAGGAAAGAAAATAAACGGAGGGTCGAAAATACAAAAAAGGAGGCAGAAAATGCAAAATGAGTTTTAAGGTAGGACAAATGGTTACTTTTTAAGGCAGCCCGCCGTGGCTGCAGGCTTTCAGTTGTGTCATTGAATGGTTACTTTTCTGAGGCAGCCCGCCGTGGCTGCCTGCAGGCTTATTTATTATAGCCCATTTAGTTAAAATAGTTGATATAAAATGTTTATAGTTATAGTTATGTGATGGTTGTCCTGATTTAGACTGTTTGGTTTTTTTTTTTTTTTGGGGGGGGGGTTGCGCGATGTTGCACCCGGGTCCAGATTAGGGCAGAACCGGCCCTGGCTACATTTCAGGTGTAGTTTGTTTTATGTATGTATGTACTTGCATAGATGTGTACTTGGTCTTCCAATATGGCGCCTAACAAAATCTCGCGGAGCGGTGATGTCATGCAGTAGCCCTCTATAGGGCCTGACTAGCCTTTGGTAACACACTAAACGAATTATCTTTCATTTTTGGCACTTTTTCTGTTTGTGTAGATGGGAAGACATACTGAGAATCCAAATCGCCAACATTTGAAATAATAATTGTTTTGAATTATTTCTTGTCTTATTTTATGGAGGTTGTAATAGAATTAGCCTACATTTGGCTTAAGTTGGATGAGACAGAGACATAATTTTATAGCCATTTGTTAAACAGCTGACAGGGAACGTAATTAACCGTTCCGGGAACGAAATTTTTTTGTTCTAACCGGTTCGGGAACGTCTATTTAATGGTGGAACCCAAAACGGGAAACGTTAAAATTCTGTTTCTGTTCGGAACGAACCAATAGGAAAAAAAATTCTGGTTCAAAGCCCTGATGCTAATGCTAACATTCGCCACGATCGGCGAATGCACAAGCATAGATTTAGACTTAGACAGACTTTTATGATCCACGAGGGAAATGACTTTGTCACCGTAGCTTCGTTGCACATAAAAGAGGTAAACACTAATAAAACCACAAGCATTCGCCAGAGTGTCAATGTCTTTATTGTTTAAAATAGCCGCAACCAAATCCCGAGCCGACTGACTCATTTTTGCTGCAGGACAGCGGCAGTGCCTTCATGATGTCAGCCAAGTTTCATTCCATATATTCAGAGTTTCATTCCATACATTCAAAGTTTCATTCCATATATTCAGTGTTTCATTCCATATATTCAGTGTTTCATTCCATATATTCAAAGTTTCATTCCATATATTCAAAGTTGCGGCACGGTGGTGTAGTGGTTAGCGCTGTCGCCTCACAGCAAGAAGGTCCGGGTTGCGAGGGCCTTTCTGTGCGGAGTTTGCATGTTCTCCCCGTGTCTGCGTGGGTTTCCTCTGGGTGCTCCGGTTTCCCCCACAGTCCAAAGACATGCAGGTTAGGTTAACTGGTGACTCTAAATTGACCGTAGGTGTGAATGTGAGTGTGAATGGTTGTCTGTGTCTATGTGTGTCAGCCCTGTGATGACCTGGCGACTTGTCCAGGGTGTACCCCGCCTTTCGCCCGTAGTCAGCTGGGATAGGCTCCAGCTTGCCTGCGACCCTGTGGAACAGGATAAGGCGGCTAGAGATAATGAGATGAGATGAGATATTCAAAGTTTCATTCCATATATTCAAAGATTGACACTCTGAATATATTGAATGAAACTCTGAATATATGGAATGAAACTTGGCTGATGTCATGAAGGCACTGCCGCCGTCCTGCAGCAAAAATGAGTCAGTCAGCTTGGGATTTGGTTGCAGCTATTTTAAACAATAAAGACATTGTTAACACTCTGGTGAATGCTTGTGGTTTTATTAGTGTTTACTTCTTTTATGTGCAATGAAGCTATGGTGACAAAGTCATTTTCCTCGTGGATCATTAAAGTCTGTCTAAGTCTAAATCTATGCTTGTGCATTCGCCGATCGCAGTGAATGTTAGCATTAGCATATACATTAATTTTGTCATTAACGTTAGCTGGAAGCTAACGCATATTTGTATAATGGTATTTTCTGTATATAAAACTAATTTGTAAATTTTGTTTGTCCAGTTTTACAGTGTTTCTCAATATACTCTAATACTCTCCTCTGAGTCAGAGTTTTTCTTGGGACCTGTTGTCTATCTGCCGAGCTGTGGGAGCGGGGGCAGAATGCAAAGTTTCATTCCATATATTCAGGGTTTCATTCCATATATTCAAAGATTAATTTCCTGAACGGCATGCCATAATATATATATATATATATATATATATATATATATATATATATATATATATGTATGTGTGTGTATGTATGTATGTGTGTGTATCACCTTCTTTTGGCTGCTCCCGATTAGGGGTCGCCACAGTGGATCTTTCGTCTCCATTGCTCCCTGTCTTCTGCATCCTTCTCGACCACACCTGCCACTTTCATGTCCTTTCTCACCACATCCATGTATCTCCTCTTTGGCCTTCCTCTTTTTCGTTTGCCTGGCAGCTCTATCCTCAACATTCTCCTTCCAATATGCTCTGCAGCTCTTCTCAGGATGTGCCCATACCATTTCAGTCTCATCTCTCTTAGCTTAATTCCCAAGCTCTCCACATGTGCTGTCCCTCTGATGTGCTTGTTCCTTATCCTGTCCAACCTTGTCACTCCCATTGCAAACCTTATCATCCTCAACTCTGCCACCTCCAACTTTGCCTCCTGTCTCTTCATTAAGGGTACGGTCTCCAATCCATGCATCACAGCTGGTCTCACTACTGTCTTATGCATCTTACCTTTCACTTTTGCTGGGACTTTCCTATCACAAATGACTCCCGAAATCCTTCTCCACAGCTCCACCCTACCTGCTCTCTCTTTCTCACCTCACTATTGCAGCCCCCGTTTTCCTGCACAGTTGACCCCAGGTACTTGAATTCACCAAGTTTCTTTATGTCTACTCCTTGCATCTTCACTACACTCTCATCCCCATTCTCATTGATGCACATGTATTCTGTTTTGCTTCTGCTCACCTTCATTCCTCTTCATTCCAATGCATACCTCCATCTCTCCAAACCCAACTCAACCTCCTTTCTACTTTCACCACATATCACAATATCATCCGCAAACATCATGTTCAATGGTGACTCTTGCCTCACTTCGTCCATCAAGCTATCCATCACTATGGCAAACAAGAAAGGACTCAAAGCAGATCCTTGATGAAGTCCCACCTTCACCTTGAACCATTCAGTTGTTTCAACTGCACACCTCACTGCTGTTTCACTGTTCTCATACATGTCTTGCACCACACTAATATACTTCTCATTCACTCCACACTTTCTCAGACAATACCATAACTCATCTCTCGGCACTCTGTCATATGCCTTCTCCATGTCTACACACACACAATGTAGCTTTCTCTGGCTTTCTCTGTACTTCTCCATTAACATTCTTGAAGCAAAAATTGCATCCGACATGCTCTTCCTTGGTATAAATCCATACTGCTGTTCACAGATTGCTACCTCTCTTCTCAATCTTGCCTCCAATACCCTTTCCCATAGCTTCATGGTGTGGCTCATCAATTTTATTCCTCTGTAATTACTGCAGCTCTGTACATCTCCCTTATTCTTATATATTGGGACGAGCACACTCTCCATTCATTTGGCATTTTCTCATTCTTGAGAATCTTATTAAACAATCTTGTTAGGAACTCCACAGCCGTCTCACCCAAACATCTCCAAGCATCAATCGGGATACCATCTGGTCCGACTGCTTTCCCAGTCTTCATTCGTTTCGTGGCTGCCCTCACCTCATCCTTACTAACCAACTCTGCTTCCTGATTTGCTGTCTCCAATGAATCTGACCTTTTCTCTCTTGGATTCTCCTCATTTAATAAATCCTCAAAGTACTTTTTCTACCTTCTTAATACACTCCCTTTGTTTGTCAGCACATTTCCATCTTTCATCACTCTTACCTGCTGTACATCCCTCGCTTCCCTGTTTCTCTGCCTAGCTGGTCTGTACAGGGCTTTCCTTCTTTGGTCTACAGTCTTTCATACAACTCCTGGTATGCATCTGCTTTCACCTTCACTACCACTCTTTTTGCCTTCTGTCTCGTCTCTCTGCATAACTGCCTGCTATATATACACACACACACACACACACACACACACACACATTATATATATATATATATATATATATATATATATATATATATATATATATATAAAATATATTTGTGTGTGTGTGATAAACAGTAATCAGTATGCCATAATAAATGAACCAAAGTCAATATTTGGTGTGAGATGACCCTTTGCTTTAAAACATAGTGGTCTCAGGTACAATGAGTGCAGTTTTATAAGGAAATGAGCTGTAGGTTTTATTGAGCATCTTGTTGAATCAGCCACAGTCCTTCTGGAACTTTGACTGTCACACTCATTTCTTAATTTTGCACCAAAACCCAGTAGCCTTCATTATGTTTTCTTTTTTTTTTTATCTGAAAAGTGGTCAATTATGTAATATGCTGCTCAGATACTTTTTTTTTCTGTAGCATTTAATTTTGTGCTGGAAAACAAAAGTTCGGAACTCTAAATTTTTGTGTAGCTACTGACTCAGTAATGTAGAAGTCATAAAACAGAATTATATAACAACGTTTCTATGAAAAAAATAGGGGGCCTCAGACTGTTGCACAGTAGTACTGTATATCAATTCTGATTCATTTTTAAAAATTAATTTAATACATTTTATTGTATTTTTTTCTTTTTTAAGTTTAGGCTTTTTTTAAATATTTTTTTTAAAGAACTGTGTGAGGTGTTTTTTTTAAGCTGATATATATATATATATATATATATATATATATATATATATATATATATATATTCCCCACTGTAACTAATTCTGAATGTAATTACTAACTATCTCTGGCAGAGCATTGTGAGGTGTTTTTTTTTTTTTTCTCCTTAAATTATTTCCTTTTTTATTAAGACTCCACCCACTCATCTGCTCGTTTTTGATTTATCTGATGAAAAGTGATGACTCTGACTCTGTCTCATTATGATATATTTACTCTGTCCACTTGAGTCTAATTCATATTTAGTGCCCCATTTATTCTGAATCAACAGATTGCGGCTCGCTCAGCCAGTCACGCACGGCTGCCGTTCAATTATTCACCATTTGACCGAGTGAAGTCTCAGTAACGCCAGTTTTCTTCAGCAGGAAATGGAATGAGTCATACACGCTTTCTTACTGATAGACTTACTTTTCTACATAATGTAATTTTTGCTTGTATGAAGCCTTTAGGCTTCGTGATTTTAGAGGCTGAGTACATCAATGTGTAAGTATATGAATGTCTTTTTATGTACATACATATCACAAAATATAATAACTGTGAAATCCCTTAATAAATAAATAAATAAATAAATAAATATCAATACTTAATCATTCCCTGTCCTTTTATGTCAGTATGTAATGACTTTTTATCTGGACTGATAAAGTAATACAGTAATGATGCCATAATGATGTAATGAGCCCTCAGATTAGCATCCTGCAGAATGTGGTAATAGTTTTCTCACCTTTTCTGGTAGCTTTTCATAATTTGTAATGAAGACTGTGAAAGCATTTTGAGTTGTATCATATCTGAAAAGATAAAAATGGCATAAGTGATGTAATTACTAACAATACAGTAATTAGGGATCAATTAATACCAATATTGTCATTTGGTATTGATATGATACTGTACTAATATTTTATATATATATATATATATATATATATATATATATATATATATATATATATATATATATAAAATATTATATATAATTTTATATATATATAAAAAATGGAAAAAATACCAACAGCGATAGCACATAATATGATGTGATGTAAATCTACTGTACATGCTAATTAACAAACAACAAAATCAGTGATTTAGACACACTCAGTTTACAATTAATTTTCCTAGCAATGCAGACTGTAAACTGTGATTCTCAAGAGGAAGAACGACAGTGTCTTTTATTTTTAATGATCACCAAGATACTCTGAATTTGTTTCCCTCCAGCAGTAGCTATATGATATGCATTATACATTCGGAAGCCAGACAAGCTTGCTAGCAACCTAGCCTACCTCATGAAAATTATGATATGAAGTGACTAATCAAATTTTAAATTGAAGACCCAAAGACGACTACCTCTCACTGTGTCACGTTGGTCATTCCATGCCAAATCAACAAGAGGTTATGCTCGACCATCTCAGATTTCAATTAAATTTGGAGGGCTCAGAGATACTATTAAAAAAACTTAATCCCCAAAAACTCGAGCTTCCTATCACCAATAGTTTCAGAGATACAGGCACTTGAATTTTTCAATTTTTTTTGTTTTTTTGCTCAAAACATACATATTTCAAAGTGCAATATAATCTTTATTATGCAAGATAGAAACCTAAAATTTTGCACAGAGAGACTCAATGTCTTGTACTACAAGCTTCAACTTAGAATTTCAATGGTCATTGTATATTAGATGGTGATTTTAACAAGGAAATTAAAAAGACAAATTTGCATTTTTTGCATTTTTAACTCATCCTGGAAGCTTGCCTGTGGCAGTAATGCTTAAACTAGGAATGTTATTCAAATCTACACAGAAATATCTACCAATTTCAGTTTTACCAAGTCTCCACTATTCCTAGTTTGTCTGTAATAGGGTTTTGAAATTCGCCGATTTCTAAAACATGCCATTTTCAGTAGCAAGAAAGCCAGTGTGGGATAGCAGTTAGGAACTTGTAAATTTTTTTCAGTAATCCCCAGGACCCATATTTTATATTTCCAAATTTTTGTTCTGTGTCTCTCAAGTATTTTTAAACTACAGGGGTTTAAAAAATCCATTTTCACCAAATTCGAATTTTTAATATATTTTCATATAACTGATATTTGATATATTGGTTGTGTCAAATGCTTCAATAAGGCTCAAGTAGGTTAGGAGACATGTTTCTTCCTCAATTTTAAATAAAATGTCAATTAATGCTCAGTATTAATTATTTGTAAATTGATTTTAATCTAAGACTGTGTAACATTAGCAATCAACGACCAGCTATTGTGTACCAGTCAACAGCCAGCCTTATCAATATCAACACAGCACAATAGGTGACCTTTGATACCAGAACAGGTGGCTCATGTCTTATAGTTTTAGAGTCTGTAAACTGCATACTTGTTCAGATAACATTATATTGCTTGGATTATATTAAATACATTGTAATACAGAGCACTGAGAAAATTTACCAATGTTATTAACTGAATGTGTTTCTTTGCAAGGATTTGATATTTTGAATAGTTGACTAGGGAATTTAATTGTAGTTGCTTTCAATTTGAGATCAGTAAAAAATGAGTTTGTTCTTAGACATCTAGAAATGGCTGAACGTCCTCCCTGTTCTATAGGAATTGGACTAAAGAAAGATTCTGACTGCCATAAACTAACATACAACAGAAATTGTAAGTTAAATACACACTCTCAGTATAGTTTGGAGCAAATTTCATTAATTAAACAGAGAACTGAACTTGAGAACATTTCAAGCACAGACACAGTATGTCTGCATCATGACAAACTGTTTCTGATGAAATATGAAGAGCTACAGAAAAGTTGTTGTGATCCATATGAAAGGCACAAGAAAAAAGTTAAAACAGAATTAGGTTCAATTCTTCCTGAAACAGCAGATTCACTTTCAAAACTGATAAATAAAAATATTAAACCTGGACAAAAATTGTGTTCTAAATGTTCACAGAGAGTGAAAGAACATTTAAGCCAAGCAGATTCAGCAGGTTCTACAGAATCAGAACAAGAGAGCATGTGTGTAGATGTGGATCCAACATACACTGGTGAGGTAGCTGAATCACTTGACAAAAGCCTTGTGTCAATTGGTTGCTCTCCACTGAAAATTGCCAAGTATAGCCACAAACAGAAAGCTGCATATGGCAAAGCAAAGCTGCAACGAGTAGAAGAAACTTTACGTTCTAAATTGAAATTTTATTAATTAATGAAATTTGCTCCAAACTATACTGAGAGAGTGTCTTTAACTTACAATTTCTGTTGTATGTTAGTTTATGGCAGTCAGAATCTTTCTTTAGTCCAATTCCTATAGAACAGGGAGGAAGTTCAGCCATTTCTAGATGTCTAAGAACAAACTCATTTATACTGATCTCAAATTGAAAGCAACTACAATTAAATTCCCTAGTCAACTATTCAAAATATCCAATCCTTGCAAAGAAACACATTCAGTTAATAACATTGGTAAATTTTCTCAGTGCTCTGTATTACAATGTATTTAATATAATCCAAGCAATATAATGTTATCTGAACAAGTATGCAGTTTACAGACTCTAAAACTATAAGATATGAGCCACCTGTTCTGGTATCAAAGGTCACCTATTGTGCTGTGTTGATATTGATAAGGCTGGCTGTTGACTGGTACACAATAGCTGGTCACTGATTGCTAATGTTACACAGTCTTAGATTAAAATCAATTTACAAATAATTAATACTGAGCATTAATTGAAATTTTATTTAAAATTGAGGAAGAAACATGTCTCCTAACCTACTTGAGCCTTACTGAAGCATTTATTAACCCTCAAATATCAGTTATATGAAAATATATCAAAAATTCGAATTTGGTGAAAATGGATTTTTTTAAACCCCTGTAGTTTAAAAATACTTGAGAGACACAGAACAAAAATTTGGAAATATAAAATATGGGTCTTGGGGATTACTGAAAAAAATTTACAAGTTCCTAACTGCTATCCCACATTGGATTTCTTGCTACTGAAAATGGCATGTTTTAGAAATCGGCGAATTTCAAAACCCCATTACAGACAAACTAGGAATAGTGGAGACTTGGTAAAACTGAAATTGGTAGATATTTCTGTGTAGATTTGAATAACATTCTTAGTTTAAGCATTACTGCCACAGGCAAGCTTCCAGAATGAGTTAAAAATGCCACAAATGCAAATTTGTCTTTTAAATTTCCTTGTTAAAATCGCCATCTAATATACAATGACCATTGAAATTCTAAGTTGAAGCTTGTAGTACAAGACATTGAGTCTCTCTGTGCAAAATTTAGGTTTCTATCTTGCATAATAAAGATTATATTGCACTTTGAAATATGTATGTTTTGAGCAAAATGCAAAAAAATCGAAAAATTCAAATGCCTGTATCTCTGAAACTGTTGGAGATAGGAAGCTCAAATTTTGGGGATTAACTTATTTTAATAGTATCTCTGAGCCCTCCAAATTTCATTGAAATCTGAGATGGTCGAGCATAAATTTGTCAGATATTTGTTGATTTGGCATGGAATGACCCACGTCCACAGATGTTCACACTCGGAGCACGCAGTACCATTAGAACTAATTAATATGCACCTGTTCCAGATTAGAGTGCAATCACAGCACGTGCTTATAAGGACTCTCTAAACTCACAGACTTGACAAAGTATTCACACTGTACCCAGTGTTCACATTGCCAAGCCTTGTATCTGTGTATTGTCTCTGTGGTTTTGACTTTGTTTCATGTATTTGGACTCTGCCTTTCATCTTTGCCTCCACCATTCTGTTTGTGCCTCGTGTGACCATTGTCCATTGCACAACCCTACCTTTGTCTAGGGTTTTTGAACTGTTTTCCTGCCTGTTTCTAAATAAACAGTCTTCCTGCAATTGCATACATCATTTACCTGCTATCATGACACACTGAGCCATGTGCTTCTCTTCCTGTCAGAGACAAGCAATAAGTAATCAAGTCAGCAATCAAATTAACAATATACCCCTCCCCCCTGCATGTGACATCACACATCACATGATAATTTCTCCTGGGGGACAACCAGACACTGTCTTTTCTGTAAGCAAGGCTTAATCTGTCTTAAATATGGTTAATTTTTGCATTGTTTTGGTTGTTCCAATCGTTCAAATAGAGAAAAAGATAAAAGGTATTACTGTCTCCCTGGAACTTTATCTTGAACTTCTGATTGTGGCTTAGGAACTTGGGCATTTCTTTAGAAAGGAAATATTTCTGGTCCGGGAGTAGGAGATTTTTTCACAGCAGTAGGAAGAACCCAGTATGCCTTTTTATCTGTAACTGTCAGTGAATCCCTTTGTTTCGCTCCAGCTTCGATTGCCCACAACAATGATGCTTTGTGAGAACAGCTCTCTCTAAGGCCTGCCATACAGTTGCAGTGTGTGGCCATGATCTTGCCAATTTTTTCGCTGACGATCCACGGAGTAAAAGGTTTTTCGGTCATTCTTTGTGAATGTTTAACCTGGAATACAATATAGGTTGCATTCAGTCACGTGACTTTTGCTTGCAAGTTTACTTTCGGTGAATGAAGTGGTGGTCTGGCAAACTGATTTGGCTGCTGTTATGCAAAGAGCTCGTGAAACCGTCTCTGACTATTTTTGCAGTTTAGATGCCAATGCACAGTCAAGATACCTTTAGAAAGCTGCTCTTTGCAATGGGGTAAATGCTTACATGCTAGTAAAGAAGGATTTTTCAAATGATTTGAAAAATGATCCATCTGTTGAGATCCCTGACATCTCAAACTACCTGGTGCTGCAGATATCGTTCTACATGGACAAATAGATGAAAACCTGGAAGAGCATGGAGGTGAACAGCTTTTTATATGTGGCTGGGTTAAAGATCTGGGGACACTACAAGATAAATCCTGTTTCATTTTGTTTTTGCCCAAGTAAGTAGCATTTTGGGGCTTTTTGTGATGATTGCTGGAATGTGACAAGTTTTAGTATCGGGCATAAACAAACCAGAGCTGCTCAATTCTCAATCCTCCCTCCTCTTCTCTTCCAGCAAGTAATGCAGATTTATTTATTTAACAGAGAAAATGCAGTGAGAAGGTACATTCCAACATCTGTATAGGTGACACTAGGCCACAAATCTACATTGTAACTCCAGTTTTTTGGGGGGAATTTTGTATGAATCATCACCACTAATAAACTCTAATTTCCACGTATATCTATTCTTTGCTTCTTTCTGACTTAGATTATCCAAGTAATCTGATAGTAAAGCTTTTTTTAGCCGTAGCTTTCTTCGAACTACAGACACCTGATATCTTCAATATTACTAGTCTTCAGTATGCAAACAGAGTTCACTTGTCCCCCAGGAAACTGCCTAGCTTAGGTGTCAATCGCTAATAATTATCGAGAGCAGTGATCAAAAGATTGATAAAAGGATTAAATGACTGCTGATAGCACTAAACTTAACACCTGTTTGAAGTGGACCAGCCCCGCCCAGCCTTGTGGCACAACATAAATTACATCATCAGTGATTTACAACACACGAATGAACTGAATGATGAAGATTTAGAAAACATAGTGAGTCAGTGGGTGGACACTGACAACGATACACCGGTAACCTTCATCATTTCCATAACAGATGAAGAACTCATCACCTCTGTTCATGATCCTTTAACTCAATCAGTGAACTGCAGTAGTGATCCAGAAGAAGAAATTCATGATGAGGAGAATGTGCCTAAAATCTTGCTATAACATGAGTGTTTGGTGTGACAAGGAGGTCCATTTGAGTATTACAAACTTTTCGGTATCACAAACTATTTGGACATCTCCCAAGGAGTTTGTTATAGCAGGGTTATAGTGTATCAACTCTACCACATTGAGTTAGTCTCTTTCCTTATATGGTTATCATTTCCTATTTTCCTGTAATGTCAAATGCATGCTGATGATCCAATCCCTGTTTATTATTGTAAATGATTTAACCCTTACACAGCTATGGGAAAGCTAGTTAATCTAACCATGAAGCTTGCTAACATCAACACACTGTTGTGTTGTGTTGTATCATGTACAGTCCATGTTTTCTGATTGACTGATAATGTTTAACTCAAATTCTATCCATGGAGGCAACTTAGCATGTAGTGTCTTGTGTTTAGATTCCTCTGGTTTTGAACCCTGTTCTTATTTTTTTATGGAATACTTTTTTATGGAATACTCTGCTTTTGCCCAGCAGTGTGTGGCTGGTTGTATTGACTACAATTCTCAGGTTACTTTTAATAAACGTACTGTGAGTGCACACTTGTGCCCTTCACCTCCTTCTTGCACTTGGTATTATTTGCTGTTGTGTTACAGTGGCTTTTGATAATCACATTTAACAAAGTACCAAGAGTCCTTGAGAGAACTGGAGTATCATGTTACTTGTGAATGAGCAGTAATGTTTGCTTATATTAGCTTGGATTGTATTCATAATAAGACATGTACACAAGCAATAAGTAGGTTTAGTTTTACATAAGATTGCTTAATGCATGGTTATTAGGTACATCAATTACTGACTTGACTGTCAGATATTTTGATTATCATTGTTGAGTGATTATTCTGGATAAATGACACCCTTTCCAATGTTAAAGGATTTATATGCTTTAATGATAATAAATGTAAAATTGCACCTCTTTAAACACCTCCACCCACTAATTAACCCTAATTTCACGCTACTCAATATTCTGAAAATATCCGACCAGAAGCGATGCCTGGATTGTCCTTTATCTCTCCCTTATCTGTCTCCTCCCATCTCTTACAACTGAGTGCTACTGAGGTTCTCTTCAAATAAACACAGATCAAAGGCTTTCCTGAATAACACTAGATTGAGAAACCAGAGCAGGAACATGAACTGGGGTAATGGAGCAAGAGGGAATGAGGAAGATCTTCTTCTTCCTTACACAGCCTGTAGCTTTGGCAATATAAATGTGCTGCTGTTTGTCAGACCAATAAATCGAATAACAGAGAAGTGACAGAGAGAATGATAGTGAAATGAGAGACAATGATACAGAATGAGAGAGACTAATAGAATGTGAGTGAGAGTGGGGAACATGAAAGAGAAGAGTTGGTGATAAAAGAATAAAGATAGTGAAGAGTAGTGGACCAAAAATGTAGCCATGAGCAATGCTTTAGTTCACTGATGTTGAATTGGATATAATGCCGACCTGTCAGACATGTAAGGAATAAACTGCTGTATGTGTTGCTGCTACGGTAAAATGATGCACAAGTGATGGCATGAAAAAGTTGTGTAGTGCTTAAAAAAAACTGTTGGAACATCTCTCAGCTAATGAGATTAATTGCTAACAGGTCAGTAACATGAATGGGTATTAAAAAAAAGGCTTCCCAGAGAAGTGGAGTCTCTCAGAAGTAAAGATGAATGGGGGTTCATCGCTCTGTGAAAGATTGTGTGGGTAAATAGTTCAATTTAAGAATAGCATTCCTCAATGTAAAATTGCAAATAATTTGAAGATCACATAATTGATGGTACGTATCATCATTGAAATATTCAGAGAATCTGGAGAAATATTTGTATGCAGGAGACAAGACTGAAAACCAACATTGGATGCCTGTGCTCTTCAGGTCCTCAGGCAAGTTAACTGCAATGCAAGCAAAATTTGAAATTCAAATTCAATCATGCAAAGAAGAAACCACATATTAACAACATCCAAATACACTGCTGCCTTCTCTGGGCCTGAGATCATTAATGATGGACTGAGGCAATGTGGAAAACTGGCCTGTGGTCTGATGAATAAATTCTTTTTAGAAATCATGGATGCCACATCCTCCAGGCTAAAGAGGAGAGGGAAACTGTTATCAGTGCACAGTTCAAAAGCCAGCATCTGTGATGGTATGAGGGTGTGTTAGTGCACATGACATGGGTAGCGTGTACATCTGGGAAGGCAGCATCATTGCTGAATAATCTATACATACAGGTTTTGGGGCAACATGCTGCCATCCAGGCAACACCTTTTTCAGGCAAGGCCTTGCTTATTTCAGCAAGACAATGCCAAACTGCATTCTGAATGTATTTTACAACTGCTTGGCTCCAAAGTAAAAGAGTCTAGGTATTAAACTGGCCTGCCTGTGGTCCACATTTGTCACCCATTTAAAATATGTGGTGCATTGTATGTACTCTGAACTGTTGAGCAGCTGAAATTGTAGATCAGACAAGAATGGGACAACATTTCACTTTCAGAAATACAGCAATTGGTCTCTTCAGTTGTCAAACATGTATAGTGTCGTTAAAGTAGAGGTGATGCAACATTGTGGTAAACATGCCCCTGTCCCAAGTTTTTTGAAAGGTGTTGCTGGAATATACTCTGTGTATATATACAGTAGCTATGACTGTCACTGGAAAGTGCATGCCCAGAAGATACTATAGGGAACGGGTCTTTCAAAACTGGAAATAACCCCCTTCAAGGTGTTCTAAGATGGTCACTGAGTAAAACCTTGTCTTCTCCCAAGAATGATTTTAGTCAGACCTGGATGCTGAGAGATATGTGTGATTTAAAGCAGCTCTGGGAGGTTCAGGTTATCCGAAGGACATTTTCCAGACAGTAAATGAAAATTATTTGGGGTATTGCATTAAGAGGACTGTTGACCATCCTAACAAAGAGACAAGAGATACAGAAAAAGATGATGTAATGAGAGAGTAGGAGAATCAGAGAACTGAGAAAGAATGGATAAGAGAACAAGAAAGATAAAAAAAGATAGAATAAGAGTGAGAGCAGGAAAAAAATTGAGTGAAAGACAGACAGAGATAGACAGTGAATGAGATAAGGAGATCGAATGAACGGTATAAAAGATAATATGAAAAAAATCATGGCAAATCAAACATCGACAGGAATAAAAGACTGATGAAAAGAGAATGAGAGCAAATGAGGATGAGACAAGAAAGAAGAAATCCGGAGGAAGAGTGAAAGAATGAGAGAAAAATGGGAATAAGATGGGAAGATACAAAGAAAATGCTCAAACATGACAAATTCAGAATGGAAAAAAGAACAAACATAGAGGGATGGAAAAGAAGAATGCAAGAGACAGACAATAAGATGACGGAATAACAGTGAGACATGAGAAAGAAAGCGAGAGAGACAGTGGTAAACATGAAAATACAAAGAAAAAAGAATAAAAAACAGATCAAGAGAGCAAGAGACAGACTGAGAAGAGAGAAATGAGATGGAGAAAATAACAGGAAGAGAGAGAGAAAAGAAAGAATACTGTGCATATCAATACAAAGGTAACACAGATAGAGAGTGAGAAAGATAAAGAGTGAGACAGATAGAGAGTGAAAGATTGTGAGAGTAAGGCCGTGATCTTTGTTCCCTTCAAGGCAGAGCAGAAGAGATTTCATAATTTTATAATTTGTAATCTGCAAACATCACATCTAATCTCCGGCTCCTTTATGAGCTGTTGCCTAGCAACAGCAGCACAGCAGTATGACCCCTCTTGACACACAGTTGTAACACAGTGTACAGTAAGAGAACGCCGAGAACAGATAGAGAATCCACTTTCTTGCCTCCACACCTCATTGACTGCTTTAGGAAGGAAAAAAAATCAAGGCAAACAAACTGCCACGTCTGTTATCTGTATGCTAAAATAATATTACATATTTGTTCACTGGGCATCTCAGGGTTTATCAGGTCGAACACAGATGAATGCCACTGTATTAGCGACCATTTCAACATTTTATTCAGTCAATCATTTAGGTTTTATGCTAATTCAGCTAGCATGTTGGGAGATCATCTCATCTCATTATCTCTAGCCGCTTTATCCTTCTACAGGGTCACAGGCAAGCTGGAGCCTATCCCAGCTGACTACGGGCGAAAGGCGGGGTACAAGTCGCCAGGTCATCACAGGGCTGACACATAGACACAGACAACCATTCACACTCACATTCACACCTATGGTCAATTTAGAGTCACCAGTTAACCTAACCTGCATGTCTTTGGACTGTGGGGGAAACCGGAGCACCCGGAGGAAACCCACGCGGACACGGGGAGAACATGCAAACTCCGCACAGAAAGGCCCTCGCCGGCCCCGGGGCTCGAACCCAGGACCTTCTTGCTGTGAGGCGACAGTGCTAACCACTACACCACCGTGCCGCCGTTGGGAGATCATTTACCCTTGAAAGTTTATTTGGTGTGTGAGCTGCCAGGTTTGTGCTAATGTAGCCAGCATAATCCCATTATCAGTTAGGGTTATTGAACTGCTGTGTAACTATTTTTTTTTAGTCAGCATTTTCATTAGTCTTGCTCACAATTAGCATACTGAGCTACTTTCTCAGGGTGAGGCCCCGACACTATACGCCTTACACCCTTCTTCTTCAGGAGTGTGCATCGGCATTAAACAATCATCACTATCAGATTTCATGGTCAGTATCTTACACCCTACACTGTAGAAAAAGGTACACCCTCTCATAACTCATAGCGAGTCCCCTAAAACACTACATACCTACAGTATAATACCCATATATATTGTAGCACTCGTTGCTGCGGTAGAGAACACATTCACTCAAACCAGGGTTCACTGGAAAAGTTACGTGCTCTTTTATTTTTAGAAAAAGGCGGGGGAAGTGTGAGGGGTGAGAGAAGTGTAGCAGGTGCAGGCGGTGGAGGGCAAGAGCTAGCCTAGCACTGGGTCACAGGTGGGGGCTGGTTGCATCTGGGACTTTCGTTGTTTTACTGCTAGAAGCAGTAGCAGAGGCGATTGTCTTCCTCATCATCCTTGGCATTGGCATTAGCAATATGACCTGCACAGGGGGGGCACGAATCACTTGTAATGCTCTGAGAAAACCCAACTAAACTGTATTTGTGCCGCTTAAGCCACTCCAGCTGTGTGGAATCAGCAGGCTTCTCCCTGTGGCCACGCTGCTTTTGGCAGTACAAAACAGTGGTGCCGAAGTATCGAAATGTCACTGTCTCTTCACCACCATGGGAGCAGTGGAGTGACATGGATGTGGAGATACACAGTGGATATAAAAAGGGTACACACTCCATTAAAATGATAGGTTTTTCTGATGTAAAAAAAAATGAGACCACGATAAATAATTTCAAAACTTTTCCCACCTTTAATGTGACCTATAACCTGTACAATTCAATTGAAAAACAAACAAATCTATTGGGGGGAAACATAAAAAATGTACAATAAGCTGGTTGGATAAGTGTGCACACCCTTAAACTATTACTTTGTTGAAGCACTTTTTGATTTAATTACAGCATTCAGTCTTTTTGGGTACACACCTGCCATCAATTAAAATGTCTCTGATTAACCCCAAATAAAGTTCAGACATTTACTCATTAAAGGGATCTCATTATTGAAAGGTATCAGTCAGGAGAAGGGTGCAAAAAAATTTCCATGGCATTAGATATACCATGGAGCACAGTGAAGACAGTCATCAAGAAGTGGAGAAAATATGGGACAACAGTGGCATTACCGGCGGCACGGTGGTGTAGTGGTTAGCGCTGTCGCCTCACAGCAAGAAGGTCCTGGGTTCGAGCCCCGGGGCCGGCGAGGGCCTTTCTGTGTGGAGTTTGCATGTTCTCCCCGTGTCCGCGTGGGTTTCCTCCGGGTGCTCCGGTTTCCCCCACAGTCCAAAGACATGCAGGTTAGGTTAACTGGTGACTCTAAATTGACCGTAGGTGTGAATGGTTGTCTGTGTCTATGTGTCAGCCCTGTGATGACCTGGCGACTTGTCCAGGGTGTACCCCGCCTTTCGCCCGTAGTCAGCTGGGATAGGCTCCAGCTTGCCTGCGACCCTGTAGAAGGATAAAGCGGCTAGAGATAATGAGATGAGATGAGATGAGTGGCATTACCGAGAACTGGATGTCCTTCCAAAATTGATGAAAAGACAAGATGAAAACTGGTTAGGGAGGCTGCCAAGAGGCCTACAGCAACACTGAAGGAGCTGCAGGAATTTCTGGTGAGTACTGGTTGTGTACTACATGTGGCAACAATCTTCCATATTCTCCATATGTCTCGACTATGAGGTAGGGTCAAAGAAAAACATCCAGGCCTGGCTAAAGTTTGCAAAAAAAAAAAATACAGTCAACTCTCCCAAAAGCATGTGGGACTAGAAAAGCACTCAGAGAGTGCAGACCTCCACCAAGAATCCTTTAAAAAATTCCGGGATCCAGACAGTGATCCGGATCACTGCCAATATTTAATGGATTGTTACTTGTGCCCAGTCACACCTCTGGAAAAAATTTCAGAGCAATTCGTTCATAACTTTTTCCATAATGTTGCTAAAAGACAAACCAACCAACCAACCAACGCTACCAAAAACATAACCTCCTTGGTGGAGGTAAAAATGTGTTATGGTCTGATAAAACCAAGGTTGAACTTTTTGGCCACAATTCCAAAAGGTTTGTTTGGCGCAAAAACAACACTGCACATCACCAAAAGAACACCATACCCACGGTGAAGCATGGTGGTGGCAATATCATGTTTTGGGGTTGTGTTTCTTCAGCTGGAACAGGGGATTTGGTCAAGGTGGAGGGAATTATGAACAGTTCAAAATACCACTCAATTCTGGCCCAAAAACTTCAGGTGTCTGCTAAAAAGCTGAGGATGAAGAGGAATTTCATCTTTCAGCATGACAATGACCCCAAAAAAGTTTTGGAATGGCCCAGCCAGAGCCTAGACCTAAATCCAATTGAAAATCTGTGGGGTGACCTGAAAAGGGCTGTGCACAAGAGATGCCCTCGCAATTTGACAGATTTGGAGCATTTTTGTAAGGAAGAGTGGGCAAATATTGCCAAGTCTAGATGTGGCAGGTTGATAGACTCCTACCCAAAAAGACTGAATGCTGTAATTAAATCAAAAGGTGCTTCAACAAAGTATTAGTTTAAGGGTGTGCACACTTACGCAACCAGCTTATTGTACTTTTTTTTTAAATGTTTTTCCCCCTAACAGATTTGTTTGTTTTTCAATTGAACTGTACAGGTTATAGGTCACATTAAAGGTAGGAAAAGTTTTGAAATTATTTATCGCGGTCTCATTTTTTTACATCAGAAAAACCTATCATTTTAACGGGGTGTGTGTGTATATATATATATATATATATATATATATATATATATATATATATATTCAAAAGTTTGGACACACCTTATAATTCAATGGTTTTCTTTTATTTTGATTCATGAAAAGATGCTTCATGTCTTAAAGTGCCATTCCACCATTGGATGTATTATTTGGCATAAAATACAATATATTTTGACAACATATATAAATGGTATCACTAGATAGAGAAATCTTTTAGCTTCAAAATGATATATCAAACATAATTTTTTGACAACGACAAGTATATTAATTTTGCGACCAAAGTCACCTACCCTTTTAATTTCCGCGCGTGATGTCATCGGCAGGTTCCCCTTCTTGTGTATCACGTGACGTGTGACGTGGCACATATTATCAGCAATGGTGGATAGAACGCGATAAAAATAATACCAATAAATCTAGCTAATACCAATAAATCTAGCTAACTGAAAGATTAACTCAAAATTTTTCGCAATTTTTTTTTTGCCCCCATATGCGAGGAGAAATGACTCTCTCACTTTGGGGGTTTCCTGGTCTAAAAATAGACCGACACGTGGTACACAAGAAGGGGAACCTGCCGATGACATCACGTTTCACTACCGCGTGGAAATTAAAAGGGTAGGTGACTTTGGTCGCAAAATTAATATACTTGTCGTTGTCAAAAAATTATGTTTGATATATCATTTTGAAGCTAAAAGATTTCTCTGTCTAGTCATGTTGTCATAAAATATATTGTATTTTATGCCAAAGAATACATCCAATGGTGGAATGGCACTTTAAAGTAATGATGGATGTTGTTTCTCTTTACTTAGTTGTGGAATAGGGCTATTTACTGTATTTTTGTTATTTACTATTTACTGTTTGATCTGAAACACATTAAGGCAAGAAACCCATTCGCTAATTAACTTTTGACAAGGCACACCTGTTAACTGAAAATCATTCCAGGTGACGACCTCATAAAGCTGGTTAAGATAATGCCAGTAGTGTGTGAAGTGTCATCAAGGTAAACACTGGCTACTTTGAAGAATCTAAATCAGGGGTGTCCAAACTGATCCATAAAGGGCTGTGTGGCTGCAGGTTTTCATTCCAGCCATGCAGCAGCACACCTGACTTGACTCATTCAATCAACTGAACTGTCTTCACACAGTCAAATACTTGCAGCCACACCCACCCTTGATTAAAGGGTGGGTGTGTCAGTTGATTGAATAAGCCAAATCAGGGTGCTGCTGCATGGCTGGAATGAAAACCTGCAGCCACACGGCCCTTTATGGATCAGTTTGGACACCCCTGATCTAAATTGTCAAACATTTTAATTTTTTAAAGACTTTTTTTGTTTACCACATAATTTCATGCCTGTTCCAGATGTAATTTCATAGTATTGATGTGTTCAGTATTGTTCAATTGTTCTAAGAATGTTGAAAAATGTCAAACAACAGAAAAACCTATGATCTCTCTCACACACACACACGAACACAGACACTTAACCCAGGTATTGTGGAAAGTAGGTGCTCTTTTATTGATTTTCAAGGGGAGAGAGATGTGAGGGAAAAGGAGGCTGGGTGATAGATTGAGAGAGGTGAGGCAGGTGCTGTTGGCAAGATGCAGGAGCCGACCGAGTGTTGGGTCGCAGGTGGGGCACGGGCTGCACAGATTTCAGTCGCCATCATGCTATAGCTGCAGGCGGGAGAGGTGGGGACTGTCTGAAAGAGCTCTTGTTGCTTCAGAGTCTTCCTCATCATCCTCAGTATCGGCAAAGTGGCCGAGACAGGGAGGAATAGGAGGTGTCAGTCAACATGCACTGTGAGAACTGGAGTAACATGTGTTTGCCACTTAAACCACTCTAGCTGTGTGTCATTAACTGGCTCTGCCCTGTGGCCATGCTGATCTTGGTGGTCCAAAACAGTGGTGCTGAAGTGTTGAAGTGTTGGTAGAGGGAGGAGCCATGCAATGTTTAGGCAGGGGCTTTCTTGGTCTGCCCTATATATATATATATATATATATATATATATATATATATAAAATTAGATTAAATTAGATAAAACTTTATTGATCCCTTTGGGAGGGTTCCCTCAGGGAAATTAAGAAGAATATATATATATATATATATATATATATATATATATATATATATATTTACACACACACACATTATATATATAATATATATATATATATATATATATATATATATATATATATATATATATATATATATTTACACACACACACACACATGAGGCAGCAGTGATGAGCCTCAAACCAATCGAGGGCTGTATCTTAAATCCACACCGGATCACCAGTCGTTAGAAGATGAAGCCTCCAAAGGCAGTTTTATCCAAGTGCACAAAAATGAGGCCAGGCTTTGAATCAACACTTTGATGTGAGAAGTTTCAAGAAGTGCTTTAGGTTTAAAAAAAAAAAAAAGTTTCTGTCCTTCCAGAAAAGTCATGTCTTTTTAAACACTTCTTATGTTATGTTTCACACATTTGTCCCACATCGTGCATGTGTTTTTTTAACATTTAATTTCCAGGGTCCTCCACAATTATTGGTACCCTATGTAAAGATTTGTAAAAAGGGTTAGAAATAAATCCATCTTTTGGTGAAGTAGCTTCATCTCATGCTGAAAAATTATTATTGGGGTTATTATTGGCACCCTGCATTGAATACATTGTATAACCTCCCTGTGCCAGTAAAACAGCACTGAGTTATTATCTATAACATGTTATAAGGTTGGAGATGCAGAACAGGGCATCTGAGACCATTCCTCTTTACACAATCACAAATTTAAATTTATTTGTCACATACACAATCATACAGAGTACAACATGCAGTGAAATGCTTACTACAATGCTCCATAGGTTATGAAGATAGTTGGGGGGGGGGGAGGAAAAGTAGTAAAAAGGAAAGGGAGTAAAATAGAATGTAATAAATAGGATAAAAAATATGATGGAGGGCTATGCAGAATATACACAATATACATAACATGTACACACACAGACACACACACAGATATTGCTGAGTTGGCTATAGGTCATGTATGATGAGAATGAGACTGAGTGGAATAACTGTTTTAATCTATCCACATTCACTGGATTTTGAGAAACAGAGCATTTTTATTTTTTGCAATTCGATGAATAAAATCTTTATGCAAAACATCTGACAAAATCATTTCCGCTTAGAATGTAAACAAACCGCCTGTCAAGGTGCAGGCACTTATGGATGTATGTGTAGGGGAGAGCAGGAGAAGCAAACTGTCTTCAAAGCCAAAACGCTAGACGAGAATTGTGGTCAAGGGACAGGCAAGGGTCGGTCAATCGGTAAACTGGGCAATGCAGGCAGGACAAGAGAATGACGAGAATAATAAGAGAACAAGGGTCGATAACACAATAAAGCAGGCAGACAGTAAAGGCATGGTATGACAGAAATGAACACTGAATAATACATTGCTTTGAGTGAGAGTGATAAAAGTTTTTAAGTAGCAGGGCTGATGAACCAGGAAACGAGTGACAGGTATAATTAATAGACAGGTGATAAAGGGCACTGTGGTTCATGGGTGTTGTAGTTCTGAGAAGCCATGTTTGAAGTTTGTTTAGAGCTGGCGCTCTCAACATCATTACTGACACTGGCGAAATGACAGTAGCAATCTGTGAAAAATGCAATTTTAATATAATAATAATTCTTGTGGGCGGTACGGTGGTGTAGTGGTTAGCGCTGTCACCTCACAGCAAGAAGGTCCTGGGTTCGAGCCCCGGGGCCGGCGAGGGCCTTTCTGTGTGGAGTTTGCATGTTCTCCCCGTGTCTGTGTGGGTTTCCTCTGGGTGCTCCGGGTACACCCTGGACAAGTCGCCAGGTCATCACAAGGCTGACACACAGAGTCAAACAAGCATTCACACCTACGGTGAATTTAGAGCCACCAATTAACGTAACCTGCATGCCTTTGGACTGTGGGGGAAACAGTAGCACCCGGAGGAAACCCATGCAGACATGGGGAGAACATGCAAACTCCACACAGAATAGGCCCTCGTCAGCCACTAGGCTCGAACTGAGGACCTTCTTGCTGTGAGACAACAGTGCTAACCACTACATCACCATGCCACACTAATATATATATATATATATATATATATATATAAAAATAAATCACTTACTCTCCATTAACGTCAGTTTCTACCAGGCAGTGGGTGTGGCGTTGCATGATAGGCTTTCACCCTCATTTTCCATGCTGTTCTGTCCCTTGTGTTGTGTGTATATATATATATTGCCTTACAAAAGTATTCACCCCTCCCTTGGTGTTCATCCTGTTTTGTTGCATTATAACAGTGGTTCTCAAACTTTTTTCACCAAGTACCACCTCAGAAAATACTTGGCTCTCCAAGTACCACCATAATGACCAACATTAAAATACAGTAGCGTAGTAGACCTAAGTATTCATTAAAAACAAGGCGGAGGTTTTATTTAACAATTATATTTAATATTGTTGGCTACTGTAACATTACACACAGTACTTTGAACAGTAACACTGTTGAAATATAGGAAAATAAAACACTGTACTTAAATAATGAATCAAATAAATTGGCCAAATCTGCAACATCTGTAGTCTCATCAAGCTGTATGGTAAAATATCTACTGTTCTTAATGCGCTCAATCAGTGTCTTTTTAACATCGTCAGCCATGTCATTTATTCTCCTTGACACGGTGTCATTTGAAAGCGGCACCAAGTTTAACTCTCTGGCAGTTTTCTCTCCACACATGATATGTGTCATCTCTTTGGCTAATGGCAAACACAGCAGTTCCCCGATTGTGTGCGGCTCGGCTCTGGCGATCAGGAGGCTGGCACGATATGAAGCTTCCTGTGCTTTGGCTACGGGTGTACCATAGGACAGGACTTGGACTGCTTCAGTTCATCACATTTTCGTAAAAAAAAAAAAATCCATTGGTTTGTCCTTTAGTGCTGTGTGTTTGGTTGTAAGATGCCGTTTGAGATGCGATGGTTTCATGGACTCATTGCTCAGAACGTCCCCGCATACAACACACTGCGGCCTGGGCAGCTCCTCTGTCCCGCTCCAAATGAATCCCAGTTTTATGTATTTTTCGTCATACTTCCTCCTCACTGGTTTCTGCCGTTTCCTAGCAGTTCTGGGGCTGGTTTTGCCACTGTCGTTAGCATCTGCGCTCGGCTCACACACGTCCTCTTCAGTTCTCCCTCTCTCCTGATCCACGCTCCCATTCGTGGATTTAAGCCACGACAGTAATTTTGTCGTACTCGTCATAATTAGCAAAGCCACCTCCACCTTTTCCCATCACAGCCTAGTCTACCAATGGCAGATAACCGTCTGTCAGCGGAACCGGCGGGAATGCGTACGTACGCTACGTATGGCTACCCAGAAGCACTTGCAAACTTTTTAAAATTATTAACTTAATTTGTATCTCCTTTCATTTTCTTGTCATCAGTTGATAAGATATTTTTCATCCATTCGGATATTATGGATAGTATTTCATGTTTTATTTTATTTTTAAAATTTTATTTATATTTAATTAAGTGATTCTTTGGCGTACCACTAAAATGGAGCCCACGTACCACTAGTGGTACGCGTACCACAGTTTGAGAATCACTGCATTATAAGAAGGAATTAAAATGGATTTTTTGGGGGGTTAGCACCATTTAATTTACACAACATGCCTACGACTTTAAATTAGTTGATTTTTTTTCTTTTTAATTGTGATACAAACAATAATTAAGATGAAAAAACAGAAATCTGGAGTGTGCATAAGTATTCACCCCCTTTTGTATGAAACCCCTAAATAAGAGCTGGTCCAACCAATTCACTTCATAAGTCACATAATTAGTTGATTAAGAGCTACCTGTGTGCAATCAAAGTGTGACATGACCTGTCACATGATGTCTGTATAAATCAACCAGTTCTGGAAGGACCCTGACTCTGCTACACTACTAAGCAACAACATGAAAACCAACGAGCACTCCAAACAGGTCAGAGACAAAGTTGTGGAGAAGTATAGATCAGGGTTCGGTGAAAAAAAAAAAATCCCAAACTTTGAATATCCCAGGGAGCACCATTCAATCCATTATAGCAAAATGAAAAGAATATGGCACCACTACAAATCTGACAAGAGAAGGCATGCAAGGAGGGCATTAATCAGAGATGCAACAAAGACACCAACAGTAATGCTGAGGGAGCTACAAAAATCCACAGTGGAGATAGGAGTATTTGTTCATAGGACCACTTTAAGCCATACACTCCACAGAATGGGGCTTTATGGAAGAGTGGCCAGAAAAAAAGTCATTGCTTAAAAAATCACGTTTGGAGTTTGCCCAACAGCGTGTGGCAGACTCCCCAAACACATGGAAAAAAGATTCTCTGGTCAAATGAGACTAAAATTGAACTTTTTGCCCATCATGGGAAATGCCATGTGTGGTGCAAACCCAACACCCTGAGAGTACCATCCCTACAATGAAGCATGGTGGTGGCAGCATCATGCTGTGGGGTTATTTTTCATTTGCAGGGACAGGAAAGCTGGTCAGGACTGAAGGAAAAATGGATGGCACTAAATGCAAGGCAATTCTGGAGGAAAACTTGTTTGATTTGGCGAGAGTTTTGAGACTGGGACAAAGGTTCACAGTCTAGCAGGACAATGACCCTAAACATACTGCTAAAGCTACACTGGAGTAATTTAAAGGGAAACATTTAAATGTCTTGAAATGGCCTCATCAAAGCCCAGACCTCAATCCAATTGAGAATCTGTGGCATAACTTGAAGATTGCAGTACACCAATGCAAACGATCCATCTTGAAGGAGTTGGAGCAGTTTTGCCTGGAGGAATGGGCAAAAATCCCAGTGGCTAGATGTGCTAAGCTAATAGAGACATACCCCAAGAGACTTCCAGCTGCAATTCTAGCAAAATGTGGCTCTATAAAGTATTGCCTTTTTTTTTGGGGGGGGGGAATTTTTTATGCACACTCCAGATTTCTGTTTTTTCATATTAATTATTGTTTGTGTCACAATAAAAAAATGTGCACCTTTAAAATAGTCGGCATATTCTGTAAATCAAATTGTGCTAACCGCTCAAAAATCCATTTTAATTCCAGCTTGTAATGCAACAAAACAAACACCGAGGGGAATGAATACTTTTGCAAGGCACTGTGTCTATGAAGTGTTATGTGTCACCTCATATTTGCACTTCAGTTATTCAGGAAGTCATGGATTGCAGCTTGAAAGTTCCTACACACTCCAATCACCTAAAAAATTTACAACTTAAATGGGAAACATGCTTCAGTTACATTATGTTCACTATCATTTCAAGGGCTGCCAATAATAGTGCCACATGTTTTTGTTGAAAATAATTATTTCTTGATGAGGGATTTGTTTTTCTCTGAATAAATGTGCAGCAGTTCCTGATTTGGGTGGAGCACAAAAGCAAGGTAGGCGAGAGTTGATGTTTACACACACACACTTTTTTGAGCTTTTCAGTTTTCTTTCCTTCTTTCACTCACTCACACACACACATGTGTTGTGGTCGGGGAGGGACCCCCTTTTCTCTGCTCTCTCTCCTTTTATACTCCATCCCTGTAACAAACACACACACACACACACACACACACAATAATTGACAGCAGATGAAATGACTTAGCCACTTACCTTCCCCGACCCTGCCCTCCAGTCACAGACTGCTGCTTGGCCACGCCCCCACTGCCACAAACCCCCCCACCGTCCGACTCAGGCCGGGGAACCATCTGGCCTAAAGCTGATTCCCCCCCTGACGGGACAGGAAGTCCACCACCACCATCTGTGCTCCCGGCCTGTGGATCACCTTGAACTTAAATGTCTGGAGGGCGAGATACCAACGGGTGATCTTCAGACGGTGGAGCCACTGGAGGGGCGTGTGGTCCGAATAGAGAGTGAAAGGGCACCCTAGCAGGTAGTATCAGAGGGTTAGGACCGCCCACTTGATGGCAAGACACTCCTTCTCAATTGTGCTGTACTTGCTTTCGCGCATCGACAGTTTCCGGCTGATGTACAGCACGGGGTGCTCCTTGCCCTTGTTAATTTGGGGACGCACCTGCCCATGGCCCAAGTGGAACCCCAGATACCGTACTTCCACCAACCCAATCGCACACTTTTTTGGGTTAGCTGTGAGGCCCGCTCGCCCCAGCGACTTTAGAACGGCCCTCAGATGTTCCAAGTGCCGCAGCCAATCATGACTGTAGATTATTATGTCGTCTAGATAGGTGGCCGCGTAGGCAGCATGAGGGCGGAGGACCCTGTCCATAAGCCGCTGGAACATAGTGGGCGCCCCAAACAACCCAAAAGGGAGCGTGACAAATTGGTGTAAACCAAACGGTGTGGAAAAAGCTGTTTTCTCTCAGGATAGAGGAGCGTGACATAAACGAAGAGCCTTGGTCTGTCAGGATTTCTTTCGGAATCCCGACCCGGGAGATAAAGCAGAAGAGCGCTTCCGCAATACTGCATGTTGAGGTATTGCGGCGAGGCACTGCTTCCGGATATTGCATTGCATAGTCCACCAGAACTAAAATAAAGCGATATCCCCATGCTGACCGATCTAATGACCGGATAAGATCCATCCCATTCTTTCGATTACGTTCATTATGTCTTATATTATATATAGTTAGTTTTTTTTTTCTTTTTTATCAGACATCTAATTTTTTGGGTTTGTTTACCTGACATGTTTCGACGTACAACTTCCGTCTTCCTCAGAGTGTCACCGGATGTTAATTGGTGACGCATCTTTTATCAGCTGATGTTTCCGAAGGCGTGGCCTTCCTGTCTGGTTTGACAGAAGATAACAAACATCAGCGCTGGATCAGGGAGGCCATAGAGATCCGTAAGCGAAGCCCGAGGACCATCAACCGGGATGAGGGAGCGTACATGCTCTCCCATACCTGGAGTGCCATCTTGCAGGGGACGAACAGACAGTATAAGGCGTGACCGACCTGTCAAACCAGACAGGAAGGCCACGCCTTCGGAAACATCAGCTGATAAAAGATGCGTCACCAATTAACATCCGGTGACACTCTGAGGAAGACGGAAGTTGTACGTCGAAACATGTCAGGTAAACAAACCCAAAAATTAGATGTCTGATAAAAAAGAAAAAAAAAACTAACAAGATCCATCCCAATTCGCTCAAATGGGGTCTCGATTAGAGGAAGAGGGCACAACGGCGCTTTTGGAGTGGTCACGGGATTTACTAATTGGCATTCACAGCATGCCACACACCACCGACGGACATCCCCGCAAATCCCTGGCCAATAGAACCGGGCCATTATTAAGGCTAGTGTTTTATCTTGCCCCAAGTGTCCAGCCATGGGATTAAAGTGAGCCGCATGGAATACGAGTTCCCTGCAGCTCTTTGGGATTAACAACTGGGTTATTTGTTCATTAGTTTGAGTGCCATGCATCACTTGGTACAATCTATCTTTAATAATAGTAAAACAAGGGAAGGTTGGTGCCCAAGGGAATCCCCGAGAGAGGGAGGAGGAGTGGGCTGCTCCTCGCTCTGATGCGGTGTTGACATAGATGGTTCTGTGACAGCTTCTCCAGTCAGTGCCACACCAGGATCTTCCCATGACCTACTAGTGCAGGACCCACTACGTGTTAAATATTCCATCAGTTTTTTAAACCCTGGCCAATCAGTACCCAAAATCAACGAGTGGGTGAGATGACGACTAACCACCACCTTTATTCTATGCATTTGGCCCCAGAATAGAATATGGACAGACACTAGAGGGTAATGGTGAACATCCCTATGCACACACAACACTTTCACCGCTTGTGCTCCCCCCAGTGCCTCACCTTGCACCAGGCATTGGTGAATTGAGGTCTGATTACAACCGGAATCCACCAGAGCGTGATATGTATCCCCGTGAATACTCACCAGTACGTGATACGTTCCGGCCCGATCGGGGATGGTTTCTGGTGTGTCGGGGATCCGGATTACAGCACCCACCTCCCTTGTGGAGCTCTGACTCTGGAGATGCTCCAGTTCCCCACCATG